>NC_143050.1:11300000-11377500 GCF_057628025.1 Oncorhynchus mykiss
ATACACTTCCTTTATCAAAATAATTAACGTGTTTAATTAAAACTCAGAAAATAAAAACTCATTAAAATTCCACATGCGTTTAAAAACACCAACAAATAGTCATAACAAATGTTTTATGTGTGTGTATTTGCAAACCTTAATGAAAAAACAAAAACTTCCAGGCCCTTTTCAATTTGGTAGTTTATGGCCTCAATCTCACTCACTCTCCCCAAGATTATAGTCCCAGGAAACATTTCAAAGAGAGACAATGAAACACCCATTTTCCCAGAAAAAGACAAAACACTTTGTTGTTATTCATTACACTACATCGATTCAGAGACTCAAAAGTGAACTATAAAACAAACCTAATGATAATTCCACTGTACCTCAAATCATTAATCATAAGTTTTAATCAACATCAATGTATATGTATGCTTAATTGAACATGTTACCCTTAGATACATTTATTCTGATATCATTACTATCTAAATTTTATACTTTTTCCTCTGTCGCAAATGTAGTACATTTCTCAGCGTAAGAAATCAGTAATTTAATCCCAGGCACTTAATAAAAATGTAAACGTGTTCTCCCATGGCTCCTTCAAATTACATATTTTAGATAACTTCCCTCCATCCTGGAAGAAAGAATCCTACTCAAACACATCAGAATACAATGTTTAATTAAGTTAAATCAACATCTCTCAATCAAAATTGTACTGCCAGAAGTACAGAAAAGAGTGTACCTGAACAACGGTCAAAACAATTTGAGTAATGTGATTGTATAGCCAACGTAATGACGCAGTTTTATGTTATTCCACAACAATCTACCTGCCTCTAGCAATTTACCCTGAAAATGAGTAGCCAACACAGCAACTAACTCTCTTTCTTACTTTCAGCACATATCCTATTCCTTTTTTTCCCAGTGGGCAAAAATATAGAACTCCTCTCATTTCAACGTTTTTCCTTACCTCTATCGTAAGATTAAAACCAAACGTTATAACTTCCTCTTCTCTTTGCTCTTCACACTTATGAAATGTCCAAGACTTTTAAAAAATAACACACACGGCGCCAAAATTATAACACGTGTCAGTCAATCTATAAGAATGATGAAAAACATTTCGGAAATCACTTTCTATCGCCATTATCTCTCCGCTATGGTTTAGAATTCCTTTAATTTAGGCAACTGTCTCCTCTATTGATACAGTAATTTAAATACGACTCAATTCTCAATACATTATTCCAGCAGATAATTTAGTGAACAGACATCGTCTTGCATCAAAATCAACATCGTCTTGCATCAATATTTATAAATGTTACCTAAAGAATTCTGATTCTGCCACGACAATGCTTGTAGGGAAGGGCACTCAACAACACTTACACAACTGACTGATGATTGGCTGAAATATATTTCTAATAAGAAGCTTGTGTTGTTTTGTGAGACTTCAGTGCAGCTTTTGACATTATTGATCATAATCTGCTGGAGAAAGTACAGTACCAGTCAAAAGTACATTGTAGAATAAGAGTGAAGACATCAAAACTATGAAATAACACATGGAATCATGTAGTAACCACAGAAGTGTTAAACAAATCAAAATCAATTTCATATTTGAGATTCTTCAAAGTAGCTGTAAGGTTCTGTATTTATTTTCTTAGTGAACCTTGTGTTCTGTTTCGTTGTGTTCTTGAACGTAGCACTGTTTCTTTGTGTTCTTGAACATAGCCCTGTCTTTAATTTTTGCTCTTTGATAACACCTGTGTTAGTTACTCACCTGGTCTCATCAGCTCCTTATTGAGTTCAGTTTATTCTGTTTGTGCCTTTGTGAGGTATTATGTAATGAATACTCAGGGAGAAAAGGTGTAGATTCACACGCAAAGCACAGCAGGTGTTTATTTCGCCTTCGCAGAAGGCAGGAATAGTGGTCACAGGTAGGCAAATAGGCAGGTGAATCAAAACTAGGACTGAAGGCTATAACTGGTTCTCACAAACAAGCTAGGAAAAGGCTTAGTAGAGTCAAAACAAAAATACCTCACAAAGGTACAAACAGAATGAACTGAACTAAATAAGGAGCTGATGAGACCAGGTGAGTAACTAACACAGTTGAAATCAATGAACAAAAATGAAAGACAGGGCTACGTTCAAGAACACAACGAAACAGAACACAAGGTTGACTAAGAAAATAAATACAGAACCTTACAGTAGCCACCCTTTGCCTTAATGACAGCTTTGTACACTCTTCGCATTCTCTCAACCAGCTTAATGAGGTACTGTTCCAAGATCTTGGAATGAACAATGTGGAAATTGAGCACGTTGATGAGACTAATGCTGCTTGTTGTGTAACCCTGGATTGTAAACTGTAATGGTCAGAACATATTGATGAAATGGTAGCTAAGATGGGGAGAGGTCTGTCCGTAATAAAGCGCTGCTCTGCTTTCTTGACATTGCTATTAACAAAACAACTCCTAGAGGCCCTGGTTTTGTCGCACCTGGACTACTGCCCAGTCATATGGTCAAGTGCCACAAAGAGGGACATAGGCAAGTTACAGTTGGCCCAGAACAGAGCAGCACGACTGTCCCTTAAATGTACACAGAGAGCTACGTAACATCATTGACATGCATGTCAATCTCTCCTGGCTCAAAGTAGAGGCGAGATTGACTGCATCACTACCTGTCTTTGTGAGAGGTATTGACATGTTGAAAGCACCGAGCTGTCTTTTCATACGACTAGCACACAGCTCAGACACTCATGCATACCCTAGTTCCCCTGTGCCACCCATTAGTCCCTTGTGCCACCCATAAAAACAGGCTGACTGTGGAGAGGCACGGATGGTGGAGCTGGGAGTTCTAAGTCCCCTGTGCCACCCATAAAAACAGGCTGACTGTGGAGAGGCACGGATGGTGGAGCTGGGAGTTCTAAGTCCCCTGTGCCACCCATAAAAACAGGCTGACGGTGGAGAGGCACGGATGGTGGAGCTGGGAGTTCTAAGTCCCCTGTGCCACCCATAAAAACAGGCTGACTGTGGAGAGGCACGGATGGTGGAGCTGGGAGTTCTAAGTCCCCTGTGCCACCCATAAAAACAGGCTGACGGTGGAGAGGCACGGATGGTGGAGCTGGGAGTTCTAAGTCCCCTGTGCCACCCATAAAAACAGGCTGACGGTGGAGAGGCACGGATGGTGGAGCTGGGAGTTCTAAGTCCCCTGTGCCACCCATAAAAACAGGCTGACTGTGGAGAGGCACGGATGGTGGAGCTGGGAGTTCTAAGTCCCCTGTGCCACCCATAAAAACAGGCTGACGGTGGAGAGTCACGGATGGTGGAGCTGGGAGTTCTAAGTCCCCTGTGCCACCCATAAAAACAGGCTGACGGTGGAGAGGCACGGATGGTGGAGCTGGGAGTTCTAAGTCCCCTGTGCCACCCATAAAAACAGGCTGACGGTGGAGAGGCTGGAAGGGATGTTAATGCCCTTTGTGCGTGTGAAGCACCGCTGAGGGAGGCAAGCTATCCCTGCTGGTGTTGTGGGCTTGTAATTATTATTTTAATGTGGGTGATCAAACAGCCAGAGAAGGAGAGAGCTGGAGGGGATGTTGTGTGTGCGGGGGACAATCTTCCCAATGACTGGATTACTCTCATCCGACTCCTCTCTTCCCATCATCTCTTTGCTCCTTCTAAACCTGTTCTTCCTTGTGCCATATGCCTCCTTTTACACTTAAAAGAGAGCATGCCCTATACTTAAGCAATAAGGCTCAAGGGGGTGGGGTGCAGTGCCTTGCGGAAGTATTCATCCCCCTTGGCGTTTTTCCTATTTTGTTGCATTACAACCTGTAATTTAAATTGACTTCTATTTGGATTTCATGTAATGGACATACACAAAATAGTACAAATTGGTGAAGTGAAAGGAAAAAAAAATGTTGTTTAAAAAAAAAAAACGGAAAAGTGGCATATGTATTCCCCTCCTTTGCTATGAAACTCCTAAATAAAATCTGGTGCAACCAATTACCTTCAGAAGTCACATAGTTCAGAAGTCACATTAGTTAGATTGCACACAGGTGGACTTTATTTAAGTGTCACATGATCTCAGTATATATACACCTGTTCTGAAAGAACCCAGAGTCTGCAACACCACTAAGCTATCACTAAGCTACCAAAACCTGCAGGCTCTCCTTCACTGGAGCTGACGTGAGTAAAACATTTAAACGTGTTAATCCTCGCAAGGCTGCAGGCCCAGACGGCATCCCCAGCCGCGTCCTCAGAGCATGCGCAGACCAGCTGGCTGGTGTGTTTACGGACATTTTCAATCAATCCTTATCCCAGTCTGCTGTTCCAACATGCTTCAAGAGGGCCACCATTGTTCCTGTTCCCAAGAAAGCTAAGGTAACTGAGCTAAACGACTACCGCCCCGTAGCACTCACTTCTGTCATCATGAAGTGCTTTGAGAGACTAGTCAAGGACCATATCACCTCCACCCTACCTGACACCCTAGACCCACTCCAATTTGCTTACCGCCCCAATAGGTCCACAGACGACGCAATCGCAACCACACTGCACACTGCTCTAACCCATCTGGACAAGAGGAATACCTATGTGAGAATGGTGTTCATCGACTACAGCTCAGCATTTAACACCACAGTACCCTCGACCCCGCCCTGTGCAACTGTGTACTGGACTTCCTGACGGGCCGCCCCAAGGTGGTGAGGGTAGGTGACAATATCTCCACCCCACTGATCCTCAACACTGGGGACCCACAAGGGTGCGTTCTGAGCCCTCTCCTGTACTCCCTGTTCACCCACGACTGCGTGGCCGAGCACGCCTCCAACTGAATCATCAAGTTTGCCGACGACACTACAGTGGTAGGCTTGGTTACCAACAACGACGAGACGGCCTATAGGGAGGGGTGAGGAGGCTGAAGAAATTCTGCTTGTCACCAAAAGCACTGACAAACTTCTACAGATGCACAATCGAGAGCATTCTGTCGGGCTGTATCACCGCCTGGTACGGCAACTGCTCTGCCCACAACCGTAAGGCTCTCCAGAGGGTAGTGAGGTCTGCACAACGCGTCACCGGGGGCAAACTACCTGCCCTCCAGGACACCTTCACCACCCAATGTCACAGGAAGGCCATAAAGATCATCAAGGACAACAACCACCCGAGCCACTGCCTGTTCACCCCGCTATCATCCAGAAGGCGAGGTCAGTACAGGTGCATCAAAGCAGGGACAGAGAGACTGAAAAACAGATTCTCAAGGCCATCAGACTGTTAAACAGCCTCCACTAACATTGAGTGGCTCTTGCCAACATACTGACTCAACTCCAGCCACTTTAATCATGGAAATTGATGGAAATTGATGTAAAAATGTATCACTAGCCACTTTAACAATGCCACTTAACATAATGTTTACATACCCTACATTACTCATCTAATATGTACATGTACAGTGGGGCAAAAAAGTATTTAGTCAGCCACCCATTGTGCAAGTTCTCCCACTTAAAAAGATGAGAGAGGCCTGTAATTATCATCATAGGTTCACTTCAATTGTGACAGACAAAATTAGGAAAAAAAATCCAGAAAATCACATTGTTGGATTTTTAATGAATTTATTTGCAAACTATGGTGGAAAATAAGTATTTGATCACCTACAAACAAGCAAGATTTCTGGCTCTCACAGACCTGTAACTTATTCTTTAAGAGGTTCCTCTGTCTTCCACTCGTTACCTGTATTAATGGCACCTGTTTGAACTTGTTATCAGTATAAAAGACACCTGTCCACAACCTCAAACAGTCACACTCCAAACTCCACTATGGCCAAGACCAAAGAGCTGTCAAAGGACACCAGAAACAAAATTGTAGACCTGCACCAGGCTGGGAAGACTGAATCTGCAATAGGTAAGCAGCTTGGTTTGAAGAAATCAACTGTGGGAGCAATTATTAGGAAATGGAAGACATACAAGACCACTGATAATCTCCCTCGATCTGGGGCTCCACGCAAGATCTCACCGCGTGGGGTCAAAATAATCACAAGAACGGTGAGCAAAAATCCCAGAACCACACGGGGGGACCTAGTGAATGACATGCAGAGAGCTGGGATCAAAGTAACAAAGCATACCATCAGTAACACACTACACCGCCAGGGACTCAAATCCTGCAGTGCCAGACGTGTCCCCCTGCTTAAGCCAGTACATGTCCAGGCCCGTCTGAAGTTTGCTAGAGAGCATTTGGATGATCCAGAAGAAGATTGGGAGAATGTCATATGGTCAGATGAAACCAAAATATAACTTTTTGGTAAAAACTCAACTCGTCGTGTTTGGAGGACAAAGAATGCTGAGTTGCATCCAAAGAACACCATACCTACTGTGAAGCATGGGGGTGGAAACATCATGCTTTGGGGCTGTTTTTCTGCAAAGGGACCAGGACGAATGATCCATGTAAAGGAAAGAATGAATGGGGCCATGTATCGTGAGATTTTGAGTGAAAACCTCCTTCCATCAGCAAGGGCATTGAAGATGAAATGTGGCTGGGTCTTTCAGCATGACAATGATCCCAAACACACCGCCCGGGCAATGAAGGAGTGGCTTCGTAAGAAGCATTTCAAGGTCCTGGAGTGGCCTAGCCAGTCTCCAGATCTCAACCCCATAGAAAATCTTTGGAGGGAGTTGAAAGTCTGTGTTGCCCAGCAACAGCCCCAAAACATCACTGCTCTAGAGGAGATCTGCATGGAGGAATGGGGCAAAATACCAGCAACAGAAAACTTAAAACTTACAGAAAACGTTTGACCTTTGTCATTGCCAACAAAGGGTATATAACAAAGTTTTGAGATAAACTTTTGTCATTGACCAAATACTTTTTTTCCACCATCATTTGCAAATAAATTCATTACAAATCCTACAATATGATTTTCTGGATTTTTTTTCTCATTTTGTCTGTCATAGTTGAAGTGTACCTATGATGAAAATTACAGGCCTCTCTCATATTTTTAAGTGGGAGAACTTGCACAATTTGTGGCTGACTAAATACTTTTTTGCCCCACTGTATATACTGTACTCTATATCATCTACTGCATCTTGCCATCTTTATGTAATATATGTATCACTAGCCACTTTAAACTATGCCACTTTATGTTTATATACCCTACATTACTCATCTCATATGAATATACTGTACTCGATACCATCTACTGCATCTTGCCTATGCCGTTCTGTACCATCACTCATTCATATATCTTTATGTACATATTCTTTATCCCTTTACACTTGTGTGTATAAGGTAGTAGTTTTGGAATTGTTAGGTTAGATTACTCATTGGTTATTACTATATTGTCGGAACTAGAAGCACAAGCATTTCACTACACTCGCATTAACATCTGCTAACCATATGTATGTGACAAATAAAATTTGATTTGATTTGATAAGCAAGGGGCACCACCAAGCAAGCGGCACCATGAAGACCAAGGAGCTCTCCAAACAGGTCGGGGACAAAGTTGGGGCGGCAGGTAGCCTAGTGGTTAGAGCGTTGGATTTGTAACCAAAAGGTTGCAAAATCGAATCCCAGAGCTGACAATGTAAAAAATATGTTGTTCTGCCCCTGAAGGCAGTTAACCCACTGTTCCTAGGCCGTCATTGAAAATAAGAATTAGTTCTTGACTGACTTGCCTAGTTAAATAAAATAAAATGTTATGGAGAAGTACAGATCAGGGTTGAGTTATAAAAAAATATTAGAAACTTTGAACATCCCGCGGAGGACCATTATTTAAAATTGAAGGAATATGGCCCCACAACAAACCTGCCAAGAGAGGGCTGCTCACCAAAACTCACGAACCAGGCAAGGAGGCAATTAATCAAAGAGACCAAAGATAACCCTGAAGGAGCTGCAAAACTCTACAGTGGAAATTGGATTTTCTGTCCATAGGACCCCTTTAAGATGTACTCCACAAAGCTAGACTTAAGGAAGAGTGGCTAGAAAAAAACATTGCTTAAAGAAAAATTTAAGCAAACATGTTTGGTGTTCGCCAAAAGGCATGTGGGAGACTCAAACATATGGATGAAGGTACTCTGGTCAGATGAGACTAAAATTGAGCTTTTTGGCGCAAACCCAACACCTCTCATCACCCTGAGAACACCATCCCCACAGTAAAGCATGGTGGTGGCAGCATCATGCTGTGGGGATGATATTAATCGCCAGGGACTGGGAAACTGGTCAGAATTGATGGATGGCGCTAAATACAGGTAAATTCTTGAGGGAGACCTGTTTCAGTCTTCCAGAGATTTGAGACTGGGATGGAGGTTCACATTCCAGCAGGACAATGACCCTAAGCATACTGCTAAAGCAACACTCGAGTGGTTTAAGGGGAAACATTTAAAAGTCTTGGAATGGCCTAGTCAAAGCCCTGACCTCAATCCAATTGAGAGTCTGTGGTATGACTTAAAAATTGCAAAACCCATCCAACTTGAAGGAGCAGGAGCAGTTTTGCCTTGAAGAATGGGCAAAAATCCCAGTGGCCCCCCAAATATTTTGCATCTTCAAAGTGGTAGGCATGTTGTGTAAATCAAATGACAACCCCCCCCCCCCCCCAAAAAAAATATATTTTAATTACAGGTTGTAACAGCAACAAAATAGGAAAAATGCAAAGGGGGTGAATACTTTCGCAAGCCACTGTATATGGCCAACATACCACGGCTAAGGGCTGTTCTTATGCACGACGCAAAGCGGAGTGCCTGGATACAGCCCTTAGGCGTGGTATATTAGCAATATACCACAAACCCACGAGCATACCACCCTGCGTACCACTGCTGGCTTGCTTCTGAAGCTAAGCAGGGTTGGTCCTGGTCAGTCCTTGGATGGGAGACCAGATGCTGCTGGAAGTGGTGTTGGAGGGCCAGTAGGAGGCACTCTTTCCACTGGTCTAAAAAATATCTCAATGCCCCAGGGCAGTGATTGGGGACACTGCCCTGTGTAGGGTGCCGTCTCTCGGATGGGACGTTAAACGGGTGTCCTGACTCTCTGAGGTCATTAAAGATCCCATGGCACTTATTGTAAGAGTAGGGGTGTTAACCCCGGTGTCCTGGCTAAATTCCCAATCTGACCCTCAAACCATCACGGTCACCTAATAATCCCCAGTTTACAATTGGCTCATTCATCCCCCTCCTCTCCCCTGTAACTATTCCCCAGGTTGTTGCTGCAAATGAGAACGTGTTCTCAGTCAACTTACCTGGTAAAATAACGGATAAATAAAAAATAAAAAAAAGTGCCTTATTACTATTATAAAGTGATTACCAACATAATTAGAACAGTACAAATACATGTTTTGTCATACCCATGGAATACGGTCTGATTTTCGACGGCTGGCTGTCAGCCAATCAGCACTCTGGGCTCAAACCACCCAGTTTATAATTTTGAATAATGAACATCTCCAGTGGACACAACAGAACCCAAATAACGGAGAATGGAAACCCACAGAGGTAGTCCAGAACGAATGACTGTAGGTACACAATTGCCGAGGAGTGTCAGTTCCTCTCTAATGAAGAGAGGATCATATGGCACCACTCTTCAACCTGCTTCAGATGTTATCCATGGCATGAGTGGTTTACCGGGCCAGATGGATGAGTAGCAGGCCACATTAGTGATGGGCATTTAGTGATGAGTCTTTTTCGATGAGCCTGATATTTTAACTCCACTCACCTAAATGAGCTGTTCGTTTGGCTCCCAAAGGGCTCTTTGTTCAGTAGTGCTGAAATTTCATACAAAAACATTCAAATATAACATTTCTAAAGTTAAGCTTTAAGAAGTTGCCTTTTTATGACTTATAATGGTGGTCTAGAGCTCATCAAGCAGCACTGGACAGCAGTGTGCAAATCAGGGAGCCAGAATCATAAAACGGGACGAGATGTTAAAAAACTGTCCATTGTGCCAATAGATGGAATGCACTCGCATGAGATTTGCCGTGATGTTGACAGAGTGGCATGGGAGGTTTATTTCTTAGACTGGGTTAAGATGTCAATTTTGGGACACATCCTCAGTAGTGTGCCTTCGAATCAGTGGGTGTTTCGGCCTTTAATCACTAAACACTCTCATCAAAGGTGGCCAGCTAAAGGGTGATCAAGCCTTAGCTTGTGTCCCATGCCCAATTAAGATGTCCCACGGGACTATGCAAGGCAGGGGCGTCCTCTTCCCTGAGCCAGTCCGACAGCTGACCGCATACCTCATATGCCCTCCTCAAGTTGGAGGGATCTGAATTGGGTTCTCAGGTGGGGGTGGGGGGTCATGAAGTTATAGCCCAGCAAGGGTCCTTCCGTTTAATCCAGATCCACTGGCTGCCTCTTTCAGCTGCTTGAGAAACTGCTCTGACGGTCTGCCGCAGAGCCTGTCCATGGATTCCAAGTTCTTTCAGCAACCTGATGGTGGAAGAAGCCACGAATCCTCTGCATCCCACTTCAACTGGCCAGACTTTTGCATTCCAGCCACGCTGAGTTGCGTCTGCTGCCAACTCTGTGTAACGCAGTTTCTTACGCTCGTAGGCCTCTTCAACAGAGTTTTCCCACGGGACTGTGAGCTCTATGATGTACACAGCCTTTCGTGAAGGGGACCAGAGTACCATGTCTGGCCTAAGTTTGGTAGAAGCAATCTCAGGTGGAAAAATTAGTTGCTGGCCAATATCGACAAGCATCTTCCAGTCCCGGGCCATGGCTAGGTGTCCAGTTTCTGGCTTTGTAGGAGGATACTTGGGCCTTTTCTGTCCCTCCCGGATGAATGTTGTTGTTTTGACAGGATTGCTTGTTTTTGGAGGTAATGAATTGGTTGCACTCCTCTTGGTCTCAAGTGCTGCAGCCAGGCTCTTGAGGACCTGATTGTGCCTCCAGGTGTAACGGCCTTGTGAGAGGCTGGTCTTGCAACCTGTCATTATATGCCTGAGAGTCGCTGGAGCTGGGCAGAGGGGGCAGGTCGAGTCCTCGCCATACCATTGATGTAGATTTTTTGGTGATGGAAGCACATCATAAACAGCTCTTATGATGAAGCTGATGTTGCTTGCCTCCATTTGCCAAAGCTCACTCCAGTTGATCTTTCTCCTCTCCAGGCCTTCCCACCGCGTCCATTGACCTTGTTTAGCAAGAGAGACAGCCTTTGCACTTCTTGCAGTCTCCTCCTGTCTGCGCACCTCCTTGACCACCAGCTTCCTGCGTTCAGATGTTGTTGCCTTATGGAACGTTGGTTTGCTTGCTGCCAGGCCAAAGCCTCCTCTTCCATGCTGGATATTCCCCACAATGTCTTGGTGTCTCAGGGCTGATGTTGCTTGCTGCACAGCCTTGGATGATGTCCATTTCCGTCCAGTTTGTAGGGGAGGTGCAGCCTTGCTAATGGTCTGGTCTTTAGAGTCCTTCAATGTCATCTGAAGTCTTACTTTAGAGCACTTGTACTCCTCCGTTAGACTTGTAAGAGGTAGTTCAAGGACCCCTTTGCCATAGAGGCCGATGTTACTCAAGCATCGTGGGACACCCAGCCATTTGTTCACGTATGAGGTAATGGTTCGCTCCATCTTCTCCACTGTTGTTATTGGGACCTCATAGACGGTGAGTGGCCACATTACCCGGGGGAGAAGTCCAAACTGTAGGCACCAAAGCTTGAGCCTCCCAGGCAGTAGGGTCTTGTTGATGTTCTCAAGACCGTCGGCGATGTCCTGCCTTACTTGCTGCACTTGATCTTTATCCCGGAGGCTTTCGTTGTACCATCTACCCAGGCTCTTGATGGGTTGCTCAGACACCGTTGGTATCGGGTCATCTCCAATGCAGAACCTCACATCTTTAAGCTGTCCCTTGACTATGGAAATGCTTCGAGATTTGCTTGGCTTGATTTTCATCCGGGCCCACTTGATGTTATCCTGCAGTTTTGCAAGTAGCCGCCTGGTGCATGCTGCAGTGGTGGTCAGTGTAGTCATGTCATCCATGTATGCTCGGATAGGTGGGAGACGGAGCCCCTCCTTAGTTCTCTCACCGCCGACCACCCATCTCGATGCCCTGATGATGACTTCCATGGCCATAGTGAAGGCCAGAGGAGAAATTGTACAGCCTGCCATTATGCCTACTTCCAAGCGCTGCCATGTTGTTGTGAAGTCAGGTGTTGTGAAACACAATTGCAGGTCTTGGAAATAGGCCTTTACCAGTGTAGTGATGGGTTCTGGTACGTGGAAAAAGTTGAAGGATTCCCAGAGGAGTTCATGGGGAACTGAGCCAAAGGCATTGGCCAGGTCGAGGAAGATGACATAGAGGTCTCTCTTGTCCTTCTTAGCTGTTTGGATCTGGTGCCAAATCATACTAGTATGTTCCAGGCAACCAGAGAAACCAGGAATGCCTGCTTTCTGTACAGATGTATCAATGTACTTGTTCCTTTCCAGATAAGTGGACAGCCTCTGTGCTATTATACTGAAAAAGATCTTCCCTTCGACGTTTAGAAGGGAGATTGGTCGGAATTGACTGATGTCTGTCGCATCCTTCTCTTTCGGGATTAGCACACCACCAGCCCTTCGCCATGCCTTTGGTATTATTTCCTTCTGCCACACTATCCTCATGAGCCTCCAAAGAAAGCGTAGAACATCCGGGGCATTCTTGTAAAGCTTGTATGGTACTCCATTAGGCCCAGGAGCCGAGGCCGCTCTTGCTCTTCGGACAACGTTCTCTACTTCCCTCCATTTTGGAGGGTCAGTGTCCAGATTGAATTCTGGTGGTTGAATAGGTGGGATGTCATGTGGGATGATTATCTGCTCATGCCTTTTCATGTCCTGGTGGACCTTTTCCAGATGTTCTTCCAGTTCAGGCTTTGGAGTTTTTAGGATTCCGCACTTTTCCTTTGCGAAGAGATCTTTGACAAACTTAAAGGGGTTTTTATAGAACTGTGTTCTTGAGTGTTCCTTCTTCCTACGAAGTTTCCTTAAGTTTTCCGCTCTTCGCAAGGTTGCCAGCCGACATTTAATGTCTGCTTGGAGTAGCATGAGACCTTCTCTCTCTGCATCAGAGGCCTTCTTCCACTGCTTCCTCAGCTGCCTTCTCTCTCTGACAAGTATCTCGATCTCCTGCTGCCTCCTAGATTTGGCTGGTGCGGGTGGTGTCTTGCCACTTCTCCTTTCGTTTACTCCAAAGCGCTCTTCTCCGTAGTGGTAGATAATGTCTCCCATCCTTTCAAGCTTTTTCTCTGCTGTTCCTACCTGTTGTTCCAAGATTTTTGTCAGGTCGTTGTTGATTGTTTCCCACTCTCTCTTTTCAACAGCTTTGGGCCACTTCACACTCGGTCTGTGCCCTTTGATCTTTTCCTGTTTTAGAGGTCTCTGTGGTTGGGTGAGTTCATCCACCGGCATTTCTGTGCTTGTGTTATCCTCCTCGGTTACAGGGGTGCTGATGCTTTGCGAACTTTGGTTTGCGTCCCGTCGCTGTGCTTCATTCGACTGATTTGACTGGCTGCTTCGTAAGAAGTACTGGTCAATGCGAGGTCCCTGTCTCTGCTCTCCCAAGCACCTTTTCCTCCCTTGATGGATCCTTAACCCCCTTGCCGATGTTACTCTCTCCCAACCACAGCTGCACGCCTGAAGTGTGAGTCCTGCTGCTGTTATGGTTGTCTCATGTGCTGTGTTCCTACTCGTAGTCGTTTCCGTTCCTGGGTCCGTAACCATGTGATCAGTCATTGAGCCATCTTGCGCCCCAGCTCTCGCAGGCTCTAGGGGTATGTTCCTTTGTTGACTTTCAGTAGCACTTAGCGGGTGTCTCCAACATACTGAAACAGCGTCGGAGACTGCCAACATGGGTAGCTAGCCCATGACAGCCCCAGTGGGGTCTATTCCCTCCGGTCAGCTGTCTCTCCAAGCTGTCACACAGACTTTCCTATGTTGTCAGCTGTCCTTTCACAGCAGTCACTGGACTGGTCCAGATGATCAGAATCATAAAACACGGGACGAGATGTTAAAAAACTGTCCATTGTGCCAATAGATGGAATGCACTCGCATGAGATTTGCCGTGATGTTGACAGAGTGGCATGGGAGGTTTATTTCTTAGACTGGGTTAAGATGTCAATTTTGGGACACATCCTCAGTAGTAAATAAAATAAATGTCTCTTTCACAGATGCGATTCGCTTCCTGACGTTCATCAAAAACATCTGTTAAAAAAAAGCCGCTTGTACTCGAAAGACCCATCACTACATCACGTGTCATAAACACTGGCTATGGTGACATTACTGTTTGTAGTCAGGGTCTTTTGGGGGCCCTAAGCGAAATGTTTACGACAAGTTTAGATAGCTGGCTAGACTAACCAATCTAAAAGATGTTAGCTGACCTGGGCTAATTGAGTCACTGTCAGTGACTGACATAAATAACAAGAGAAAAACTGCTGATGCACAACCACATGTCAAAAAAATTGCACCTTGTGTATTCTACTAATCTAACTCTCAACAGTAAGTTGAGACCCCAATTGAGTTCCTAAAAAATGGAACAAACAAACAACATTTGCTTTACTCTGTTTTCAATCATCTCTGCTTTGAACCATCCATACTGTCATCACCCCTCTATAAGGAGAACGAAGGTTAATGTCTTGTGTGTGTGTGTGTGTTTGAGAGACAGAGATATGGGGGCAGAGTTTAATCAATCCCAAGCAATTAAGATTGTATGACCACATAAAGTAGAAACGGCTAACACTCAGCCTTCAGAACTGATTTAGTTGACTGCAAGCTTATCTGTCTGACACTTAAGACTTGAAATAGTAAATGAGATGACAATGTGCTGGAATATTAATATTTTGACAATCAGTTATCTTCTCCTGCAGACAGGCCACGTTTTACAGGAGACCCGTTTCTTATCAGTCTCATAAAGTCGAACAAACAATTTAAGCAAATTCACCACTTTCACAAGACAGTTCGATGTTGAATACGGTAGGGTACTACACAGGTATTCATACTAATAGTATTCAATACTAACTGTTCATACTAATAGTATTCAAACTGAACTATGGTGATAAGAGTAATATGAATGAACAGAACTGATCTCAATACTCCCTTTCTTTGTCACCTACGAACAACATGTCTGCCCTCTCACAGACCCAGCAACGTTAGTCGTCGTCGTCCCCCCCCCCCCCCCCCCCGTGTGCATTAAAGACTGCTTTGGCGGTGTCTCCTGCGAGGATATTTCAGGGATCTCTTTGTACGCTTTTCACATCCATAAGCTGTTTTTGTTCTGTTGGCAATGCTGAATCCTGCTTGTGATTTCATTCACTGTCTCAGCAGCTACAGACAGAGCCAGGCTGAAGAATCCATTGAGTCCCTTTGATCCGAGAAGCAGCAGGGCGAGGAAAGCACAGACAGAGAGACCAAGAGGCAGGCTGAAAAGAGAGACACGGATGGAGGATGAAAATAATAGCAGAGGCTGTACAGTTCCATTCTCGGGAAGTGTTTGTCTTTCCTGTGCAAGCCTAGCAGCATATGTGAAGTACCCACTGGGCACAAATTGGTTAAATAAAATTTGTTTCAACTTCATTTGTCAATGCATTGTGACGTGTGATCTATGAGGAAAATACATTGGATATAAAAGAAGTAATCTGTTGTTTTTAGGCTGCAGTTTTAACCACATTATTGTGGTATTGCCCAGCCTAGCTTTGATGTTTGTCACTGACTATAAACAATGTGCTACTGTGAGAATGATAATTGAGAAATCCACTTAATAGATTCACTGTTGCTATCAAAGTTATTCTAAAGGGTAGAATCAACGGAGCAAATGTAATGTAATCATATTTGATCAATCATATATCAATGATGCTATTTAGCCTATATAGCATTTGGGAAGTCATCAACAGCTATTGTTTAAATCCAGCCCAGGATTCAACTAAAACTAGACAGTACATATACTGTAGCATTTGGGAAGTCATCAACAGCTATTGTTTAAATCCAGCCCAGGATTCAACTAAAACTAGACAGTACATATACTGTAGCATTTGGGAAGTCATCAACAGCTATTGTTTAAATCCAGCCCAGGATTCAACTAAAACTAGACAGTACATATACTGTAGCATTTAGAAGTCATCAACAGCTATTGTTTAAATCCAGCCCAGGATTCAACTAAAACTAGACAGTACATATACTGTAGCATTTGGGAAGTCATCAACAGCTATTGTTTAAATCCAGCCCAGGATTCAACTAAAACTAGACAGTACATATACTGTAGCATTTGGGAAGTCATCAACAGCTATTGTTTAAATCCAGCCCAGGATTCAACTAAAACTAGACAGTACATATACTGTAGCATTTGGGAAGTCATCAACAGCTATTGTTTAAATCCAGCCCAGGATTCAACTAAAACTAGACAGTACATATACTGTAGCATTTGGGAAGTCATCAACAGCTATTGTTTAAATCCAGCCCAGGATTCAACTAAAACTAGACAGTACATATACTGTAGCATTTGGGAAGTCATCAACAGCTATTGTTTAAATCCAGCCCAGGATTCAACTAAAACTAGACAGTACATATACTGTAGCATTTGGGAAGTCATCAACAGCTATTGTTTAAATCCAGCCCAGGATTCAACTAAAACTAGACAGTACATATACTGTAGCATTTGGGAAGTCATCAACAGCTATTGTTTAAATCCAGCCCAGGATTCAACTAAAACTAGACAGTACATATACTGTAGCATTTGGGAAGTCATCAACAGCTATTGTTTAAATCCAGCCCAGGATTCAACTAAAACTAGACAGTACATCTATGGGGTTTCAAGCTTCAGTTGATTTCTAAATGGCATCTACAAGTCAACAATAAATATGTTGGATTCACGTCTCCATCTCAAACAAAAATCAAAGTTAAAGTTTGATTTGACTTAGTCCTATTATTTAACGTGAATCCAACACGTTATTTAACGTTATATAACGTGAATCCAACATGTTATTTAACGTTATATAACGTGAATCCAACACATTATTTAACGTTATATAACGTGAATCCAACATATAAATTATTAATTTGTAGACAAACTGGAATTAAAGCCAGCGTCAGTGGTGCAGATGGAGCTATACAAGCAGAAGAAACATCTCCTTCAAATGTTGATATTTGGTTGCGTTAACAACCAAACACAATTCAATATTACTTTTGCAATACGACAAATAGTCTATTAACTTGTCTACAAGTTAACAAATTCTAGGTTGTATTCGTGTCTCCGTCTCAAGCAGAATTAAAAGAAAAGGATTAAGCCAGTGGCTCAGATCTAAATATCCAAGCAGTAGATACATCTCCTTGTCAACAAAACACAATTCAATATTACTTTTGTGAAACAGTAAATAGCCTAATGTTAAGGCTATCTGACAAACTAATGTAACAGTATTTATTTAACCGTAACATGAGTAACACATCCAAGGCCACGGTTACTGTGTAACGTCCGGGCTGTAGTGGAGGAAGGAGTCAGACGCAGGAGACAGAGAGTTCAGAGTAGGCCTGCATCTTGTGACCGTAGCGTATGTGTATGGCAGGACCAAGAGATAGGTAGGAGCAAGCCCATGTAATGTTTTGTCAGTTATCAGTAAAACATTGAAATCAGTCCTAGCCTTAACAGGAAGCCAGTGCAGAAAGGCTAGCACTGGAGTAATATGACCACATTTTAGGTTCTAGTCAAGATTCTAGCAGCACTAACTGAAGTTTATTTAGTGCTTTATCCAGGTAGCCGGAAGGTAGAGCATTGCAGAAGTCAAATCTATAAATGACAAAAGCATGGATTAGCTTTTCTGCATCATTTTTGGACAAAAATATTCAGGTTTTTGCAACGATACGAAGATGGAAAAAAGCTGCCCTTGAAATATGATTGATATGTACGTCAAAAGAGAGATCAGGGTCCAGAGTAACGCCGAGGTCCTTCACAGTTTTATTTGAGACGACTGTACAACCATCAAGACTAATTGTTAGATTCAACAGAAGTTCTCTTTGTTTCTTGGGACCTAGAACAAGCATCTCTATTTTGTCAGTTCAAAAGTAAAAATTCCACTTCCTTATGTCTGAAACACAGGCCTCCACGGATGGCAATTTTGGGGCTTTACCATGTTTCATGGAAATGTACTGCTGTGCATCGTCCACGTAGCAGTGAAAGTTACAACTATGTTTCCGAATGACATCACCAAGAAGTAAAATATGTAGTGAAAACTACAGTGGTCCTAAACCTGAACCTTGAGGAGCACAGAAACTTACAATTGATTTGTCAGAGGACAAAACATCCACAGAGACGAACTGATATCTTTACGACAGATAAGATGTAAACCAGGCCAGAACTTGTCCATGTGGACTAATTAGGGTTTCCAGTCTCTCCAAAAGAAAGTGGTGATGGATGGTGTCAAAAGGATGGTGTCTAGGAGCACGAGGACAGATGCAGAGCCTTGGTCTGATGCCGTTAAAAGGTCATTTACTATGTTCACGAGTGCAGTCTCAGTGCTATGATGGGGTCTAAAACCAGACTGAAGCATTTTGTATACATTATTTTTCTTTATGAGCTTGCTACACATCCGGTGGATAGGGAGCCATTTATTATGTTCAACATAGGAGAGCCAAGCACAGGAAGCAGCTCTTTCAGTAGTTTAGTTGGAACAGCTTGTTTTTAGAGGGCTGTGGATTGGTCCTTTCATAAAAATCACCAAGTCACAGACTAAATGTAATGAAAAAGGTGACTCTTCTCTCAAAAACTTTAGCAACTCTAAAAAGTACTTAATCCCAAACTCACAACGGATCCATGAGTAACCTCGTTTATTAGTGAAAGGCTGAGTAAAGCCTGAGTCGAGAGGGAGGAGAGAAGCCCTAATATTCTGACTTTTTTATCCGCATCTAACAGAAGAATTTGTGGAGGATCAGAGGCTTAGGGTGGTGCCTAGAGATGAGCAAACTGAAAAATAGATGCTGTGCTACAGTCAGTCTGGATGAATTTGAGGCTTTTGTGTCCTGCTCTACTGGCAATGTGTGCTGCTGTAGGATGATATGACAGACAGCCCTGAGACAATCTCCTACACACTGAGAGAGAGAGAGAGAGAGAGAGAGAGAGAGAGAGAGAGAGAGAGAGAGAGAGAGAGAGAGAGAGAGAGAGAGAGAGAGAGAGAGAGAGAGCGAGAGAGAGAGAGAGCGAGAGAGAGATGCCTGAGGAATTAAAATAGCACTTGAGTAGGCTCAAAAGTCCCACCCACACATGCGGCGTTGCACCTTACCGAAATCCCAGAGTCAAAACATGTATCACATGTCATGTATCAGATGTCATGTGTCAGATGGCTATGAAACATTCCTGTGTAACTCACTACCCTTGTAATTAGGGATTATGAGTTAGACATCACAGACTTTGCTGAGCATGTATCAGACATTATGTAAAAGGTGTATGTGCGCATGGGCTTGTAATTAACTCATCATTATGTTGCAGTTAAAAATGCAGAATATACATATTCGTACATCACTTATGTTTTTCTCTTGATGGTAGCTCTTGGATATTGCACAGCAGTGCCAATTCAAACATCTGCTATTTTCTGCTGCCCCCCACTGGGGACAGAAAATATTGCACTGCTCATGAGAATTAGGAATTGTACATTTGCACTGATTTGGTAGACTAGCCAACGATGGTGGATAAATGAAGGCAACTCACTCAGGCTGTTAACCATTGGGGGCATGAGGACTGCAGATGTCGCCAGGGCAAAAAATTGCAATGTCCTTACTGTGAGAAGCCTAAGACAGCGCTACAGGGAGACAGGATGGACAGCTGATCATCCTCGCAGTGGCAGACCACGTGTAACAACACCTGCACAGGATCGGTACATCTGAACATCACAGCTGCGGGACACGTACAGGATGTCAACAACAACTGCCCGAGTTACACCAGGAACGCACAATGCCTCAATCAGTGCTCAGACTGTCCGCAATGGGCTGAGAGAGGCTGGACTGAGGGCTTGTAGGCCTGTTGTAAGGCAGGTCCTCACCATACATCACCGGCAAGAACTGGACCAGGCAGAACTGGCAAAAAGTGCTCTTCACTGACGAGTCGCGGTTTTGGACTGAGCTTGTTGTCATTGCAGGCAATCTCAATGTTGTGCGTTACAGGGAAGACATCCTCCTCCCTCATTGTGTTACCCTTCCTACATGCTCATCCTGACATGACCCTCCTACCAAAGCAAGGTACTGTGGGGTGTTTGTTTTGATGGTAAGATGCTGGCTATTCTTTATATTATATTAGTCCTATTTTCTGTGGTTATAACATATGAAAAGTTATTATTTCTGTGCTTGTAGCATGCAAAGCACACTTGTTATTGCTCATACTTTTCTTGGTTATTTATCTTGACACTTTTTGTGACCTATTTTCTACAGTTTTTACTCTACATACACAATTCATACATCAAACTCCTGCAGAGCTGGATGCTGATGTGACACGCTGTGACTTCTTGGGGGGGTCACGTCTTCTACATCATCCTGAAATATATATATTCTTTGTTATTATTTACTATTATCATTGTTATCATAACTGTAAAATTAACAACCTACTCTTTCTTAACTTACAGCACACTTTGTACATTTCAATGGAAGCACAGTGTGATTTCACTGAGGTATGTATACATTCTGAAATTCTCATCACTAGTGGATATAGGTTTTTCGGGGATACCCGTCCGATTACCCGTCCGATTGTGTGATTTTCTTTCACAAAGGAAAAAAATGCAGCATATTAGGCGACGGTGGTGCCATGTTCTCCTGTAGAACTTGCCCAATGCCGCCAGTCTAGAACATTATAAAAACCTTTCATTTGCATCCTTAAAATCACTTGTTTCACTGTAGCCAGACTGTACTGAATATATGTTCATATTTAATGTCTGTCATTCACTCACTAAGATCTGAAGAAGAGAGGTTGAAAGATTGAAAAAGGCGGCGAAAACAAAACACTACAGGTAGGAGGTGTCAAATGATGAGTGGTATAGTCATAAACCAATGTTTAAAGACTTAACCCCCCCCCCCTCTAATATATTTCAGGATGATGTACAGTGCCTTGCGAAAGTATTCGGCCCCCTTGAACTTTGCGACCTTTTGCCACATTTCAGGCTTCAAACATAAAGATATAAAACTGTATTTTTTTGTGAAGAATCAACAACAAGTGGGACACAATCATGAAGTGGAACGACATTTATTGGATATTTCAAACTTTTTTAACAAATCAAAAACTGAAAAATTGGGCGTGCAAAATTACTCAGCCCCTTTACTTTCAGTGCAGCAAACTCTCTCCAGAAGTTCAGTGAGGATCTCTGAATGATCCAATGTTGACCTAAATGACTAATGATGATAAATACAATCCACCTGTGTGTAATCAAGTCTCCGTATAAATGCACCTGCACTGTGATAGTCTCAGAGGTCCGTTAAAAGCGCAGAGAGCATCATGAAGAACAAGGAACACACCAGGCAGGTCCGAGATACTGTTGTGAAGAAGTTTAAAGCCGGATTTGGATACAAAAAGATTTCCCAAGCTTTAAACATCCCAAGGAGCACTGTGCAAGCGATAATATTGAAATGGAAGGAGTATCAGACCACTGCAAATCTACCAAGACCTGGCCGTCCCTCTAAACTTTCAGCTCATACAAGGAGAAGACCGATCAGAGATGCAGCCAAGAGGCCCATGATCACTCTGGATGAACTGCAGAGATCTACAGCTGAGGTGGGAGACTCTGTCCATAGGACAACAATCAGTCGTATATTGCACAAATCTGGCCTTTATGGAAGAGTGGCAAGAAGAAAGCCATTTCTTAAAGATATCCATAAAAAGTGTAGTTTAAAGTTTGCCACAAGCCACCTGGGAGACACACCAAACATGTGGAAGAAGGTGCTCTGGTCAGATGAAACCAAAATTAAACTTTTTGGCAACAATGCAAAACGTTATGTTTGGCGTAAAAGCAACACAGCTGAACACACCATCCCCACTGTCAAACATGGTGGTGGCAGCATCATGGTTTGGGCCTGCTTTTCTTCAGCAGGGACAGGGAAGATGGTTAAAATTGATGGGAAGATGGATGGAGCCAAATACAGGACCATTCTGGAAGAAAACCTGATGGAGTCTGCAAAAGACCTGAGACTGGGACGGAGATTTGTCTTCCAACAAGACAATGATCCAAAACATAAAGCAAAATCTACAATGGAATGGTTCAAAAATAAACATATCCAGGTGTTAGAATGGCCAAGTCAAAGTCCAGACCTGAATCCAATCGAGAATCTGTGGAAAGAACTGAAAACTGCTGTTCACAAATGCTCTACATCCAACCTCACTGAGCTCGAGCTGTTTTGCAAGGAGGAATGGGAAAAAATGTCAGTCTCTCGATGTGCAAAACTGATAAGAGACATACCCCAAGCAACTTACAGCTGTAATCGCAGCAAAAGGTGGCGCTACAAAGTATTAACTTAAGGGGGATGAATAATTTTGCACGCCCAATTTTTCAGTTTTTGATTTGTTAAAAAGGTTTGAAATATCCAATAAATGTCGTTCCACTTCATGATTGTGTCCCACTTGTTGTTGATTCTTCACAAAAAAATACAGTTTTATATCTTTATGTTTGAAGCCTGAAATGTGGCAAAAGGTCGCAAAGTTCAAGGGGGCCGAATACTTTCGCAAGGCACTGTACAAACAAATCCAAAAAGTTTGTCCAAACATGTCAAGCGATGTTTCTAATTAATCCTCAGGTACTCTAAAATATAAATAAATGATCATATTTAAGATGGAAAATAGTATGTTCAATAGGGAAGATAAATAACGAAGAGCGCGCACCAAGACTATTTTTCTAATGAGAGACACCTTGGAAAAACTACAGCTATTTGTTCATTTTTCAAGAAACAAGCCTGAACCCCTGTCTAAAGACTGTTGACATCTAGTGGAAGCCATAGGAACTACAATCTGGGTCCTATTTATTTGTTTATCCCATAGTCTAGCATTGAAATGGCCTGTGACCTCAAAAAACAAATTCCGGATGGATTTTCCTCTGGTTTTTGCCTGCCATATCAGTTCTGTCATACTCACAAACATTATTTAACAGTTCTAGACACTTCAGAGTGTTTTCTATCCAATGCTACCAATTATATGCACATCCTAGCTTCTGGGCCTGAGTAAAAGGCAGTTTACTTTGTGCACGTCAGTCATCCGAACTTTCGAACACTGCCCCCTACCCTTAAGAAGTGTACAAAGCACATTCAGCTTGTCAGTATGTCTATATCACAGACAAACTGAAATGGTCCACCCACGCAGACAGTGTGGTAAAGAAGGCGCAACAGCGCCTCTTCAACCTCAGGAGGCTGAAGAAATTTGGCTTGTCACCCAAAACCCTGACAAAGTTTTACAAATGCACAATCGAGAGCATACTGTTGGGCTGTATCACAGCCTGGTACGGCAACTGCACCGCCCTCAACAGCAAGGCTCTCCAGAGGGTGATGCGGTCTGCACAACACATCACCAGGGGCAAAGTATTTGCCCTCCGTGACACCTACAGCACCTGATGTCACAGGAAGGCCAAAAAGATCATCAAGGACAACAACCACCCGAGTCACTGTCTGTTCACACCGCTATCATCCATTATTCATATCACATGTATATACTGTATTTTATACCATCTACTGGACCTTGCCTATGTCGCTCGGCCATCGCTCATCCAAATACTTATATACACATATTCTCATTCCCCCTTTACATTTGTGTGCATTAGGTAGTTGTTGGGGAATTGTTAGATCACTTGTTAGATTTGAGTGTATTAGGTAGTTGTTGGGAATTGTTAGATTATTTGTTAGATATTACTGCGCTGTTGGAACTAGAAGCATAAGCGCAAGTACCGATTTATATAACATTTCTTACGATCTTCAAAAATGAAATATGTTTGTATTCAACGTGTGCCTTGCACAATCGTGTGTGTTTTTGTATTCAGTGTGTCAAACCTCAGATGGACCAACAAAAAAAAAAACGGTGGGCGGAGTCAAAGGAGCCCAGCCGCGAACTGCACACTACAGTCAGGGGAACTGTGTTTGATGCGAACTACATATTGTTTTGTACCAGCAAACACATTTTGGAGGCGTTGTACGAGGAAATGGCCCAATGGCCTTGGTCGTGTCAGCAAAGGCCAATTACGACGCGCGTTATCACACACCAACATTCTGACGGACGCCATGATTCTTGTTTTCCTTCAGTGGGTAACAGCTGACCCAAAGTGAATTAGAAAAACAAAGGAAACGTAACGTACTCGCCATCTCTGATTTGTATGCTCATACAGGTAGCTGAACCATCATATTCTCAGTCATAGATACGCATTTGTTTGTGTACGAAAACGTTACTTTTACGAGACGTATGAGCTAGATAGCTAATACCAGTCAGCTAACCAACACGAATGCTAACCCAGTTAGCTAACAATAAAAATGGGTAGCTAGCTAGAACCCTAACGCTAGTTGTCAAACTATATAAGCTAGTTATCCAGCTATATAGCAAAACGTGCTAATCCATGAGGGATAGCCACATTTCCTCGTTCCTACTTTAACTATTGGTTTCTGTTTTGCTAACTAACATTAGCTAGCCAACCAGACTCTGAAGTCAATCTAGAAGTCGAGGGAGGCTGAAGTATTTGATAGCTGATATCTGGCTAGTTATGTAAACGTACTCGAAAGGCTAGCTAACTAAACTATCTATCTCTGAAGCTCATAGGGCTCAATGTAATGAAGCCAATGTATTTCAACTTTACCCAGTATGCAAATCAAGCCGAATGGCAAAGATAGCTGCATTTGTGTTGAACTAACAAAGTTAGATGGATCAGTTAACTGTCATAGTTGCTAGTTATCATGAAATGTTGGTTTGGATGGCATTTTATTTTTTGTTGTTGTGGTTATTAACGTTAGGTAGCATATGCTACGACATTAGTTAATATTAACTTACCAGCTAACGTTAGCTACAAACTTGTTCAGCTAGCTAATGATGTCAAGTGTTTACTTAGTAGTTTAGCTAAACCAGTAACCAATGCCAAAAATGAACTATTATGGAAATTAGCTAGCTTGCTAACAACTTGCAAGATGCAATCCGCTAGTCTTTGACCTCAATTTGTCAGAACAAAGGTTTGTGAACGTGTTAGCCACGCTGTCAACGTAATGGCAAGTTATTTTATGTATCAGAAATAATTAACGTTAGTAAGGTATGTGTGTTTATGCTTACTGGCAACACAGCACAACCCCCTCCTAAACTTGCCTGAAGTTAAAATGTGATTTACAGGAGGAAGGTCTTGTTTTTGTCATTATTAAGAAAGCGAGGCTAGCTATTTTATTAAGTCTTTGCTTTTGTTGTGCTTTTGTGGTAGCTCCTAAACTCAACACGTGGATCTTGCAGTTTTTACCATCTTGACACATGTCCCTTACAGTGTCAATCTGTTTTTCTGATTGTGTTAAGATGTGTCTTGATTTTAGAATTGAAGCAAAATAATTTGTGTATACGTGTTTTTCTATGGCTCTCTTATTAAGAGTGCTCATTCATCAGCCTCTTTTTTTTTTTTGGCACTGTTTCCACTAGTTACCACAGCCATAAAGTCAAATGGGCTATATCGTAAAAAATATATATAAATAAAATGTGCTTTTTGATCTTAATTTAAGGTTAGTATTAGCCATAAGGTTAGCAGTGTGGTTAAGGTTAGGATGAGATTTAATCAGATTTTAAGAGAAATTGTAGATAGGGTTCAAGACTTTGTGGCTGTGGTAACTACTGACGACCATTTGGCACAGGGTCTAAATCTGTGGCGCTGAATGAATGGCAGGTTGAATCAGCTGTCTACGGAGTGGTTTTTACTAGAGGTGTACATTTAGTTTCTGGAAAAAAAAACTGTTTTCTACTGCTTTGCATGTTTTGGAGATGGCCCCGTGGAATAAGTGGTGAATTGTAATTACTTTAGGCTAGAGAAAAATAGCTGCAACAGAGAGGCATGTTATATCCATGTTAAAAACAACGAACTTAAAGAAAATTTCAGTGAGTGCAGGTTTTTCCTTTCTTCAAATAACTTTAGGCTAAACAGACTTGCAAAGTACTGTATTGAAGTTGCATTATCTTAGACTCATGTTTTTTTTTCCCCCTCACAGGTTTGTAAATATTAGGTGTTCTATGAATTCATGTGTTAGGCTATTTGCATATGAGTCAAAATCTCCAGGATAGCTCTTTGAGGATATGGTTTCAAATGGATCATGCAATGTATTTTTGTGTTTTTTTGTTAGTGTTACAGGGATGCCCAAGGAAAAATATGATCCGCCCGACCCGAGGCGGATGTACACGATAATGTCCACTGAGGAGGCAGCCAATGGGAAGAAGTCATACTGGGCTGAGCTCGAAATCAGTGGTGAGGACCGGTTGGGGCGGCATTACATGCTATAGCATCTAATACAGATGAAACTGTTTGGCTTAGCGCATGTCAAAAAGCTCATTGTGGTGACGGCGTTAGTATGTATTAGTCACTTCACTCCTAACTACATGTACAAATGACCTCGACTAACCTGTACCCCCTGTATATAGCCTCATAATTGTTTATTGTGTTACTATTTTTTTTTTAAGTAAATGTTTCCTTAACTATTTTCTTAACTGCATTGTTGGTTAAGGGCTTGAAAGTAAGCATTTTACGGTAAAGTCTACACCTGTTGTATTCGGTGCATGTGACAAAATACAATTTGATTTGAAGGCTTCCAACACGTAAGCCTATGCACTGGAGGTTGGTGGCAGCTTAATTGGGGAGAATGGGCTCAGGGTAATGACTGGAGTCGTATCAAACACATGGTTTCCAGGTGTTTGATGCCATTCCCTTTGCTCTGTTCACTATGTGCCGTTCTCCTCTCAGCAAAATTTAAATTACTGTACGGTATTTCTGTGCTCCTGTTTTCACTGACTCTCTTGTCCCCTCATTCCCCCACTCGCCTGGGCAGGTAAAGTGAGGAGTCTGAGCACCTCGTTATGGACGTTGACTCACCTCACTGCTCTTCATATCGGCGATAACTCCCTCTGTCGTATCCCGCCTGATATCGGCAAACTTCAAAACCTGGTGTACCTGGACCTCTCATCCAACAAGATCAGGAGCCTGCCTGTCGAGCTTGGCGACATAGTGTCTCTCAGGTCTGTCAGTCTACAGTGGCGACATAGTGTCTGTCAGTCTTCAGTGGCGACAATTAACCGTGCACTAAGTGATGCTAGTTTGGAGAACTAAAATCCACATTACTGTTATTGTCTTCCACATGAGAAATGATATGCGCTAACAGCTATTGATATGGCCTGTTAAAGAGAAGAGTTTGATGTTCCTCATTCACAAAATAGCATTGGAATTAACCTGGTTTCTGTTTCATTTAACCCCTTTCTACAATTACCATGCTTCAACCCCTGTTGTTCTGAGTTGTTTCCATTATAATTCGAAATGATAAGTGTGTTTGTTCATTCAGTCAACATTGCCATTTCAGAGTCTAGGGAATTTAGACTGAGAGCACATTCTATAAAGGAGATGGATGAAGAGACATTTCAGGCTCCCATGTGTGGTATTGCATATCCTTATTCCTCATTATTATTGAAATTGGTAATAGCTAGTTACTCTGTTTCAAGGACATTTTTGTTTGTATCGCTCCTGTGTATTCACTCTTCTGCACCTGACCCTCAATGAAACATTGCTCAGTAACTGGCTGAGCAGACATGGAAATGACCTGAACAGATACTTATTGATTGACAGAAGATCGTTATGTGTTACTTCAGAGGGATTTCTACAGCTCTGGTGACTTGACAAAAGCCTTCACTTCTTTGATTACTTTCTGAATCTTATTCTGTCCCGAGCATCCTAAAACGCGTCTGTCTTACCTCTTCTACAGGGAACTTATTTTAAACAACAACCAGTTGAGGGTTCTACCTTTTGAGCTTGGAAAACTGTTTCAGTTACAAACACTGGGATTAAAAGGTAAGCTTTGCTTCATACTCATTTAAGTTTTGGTTGTTTGGGTTTTCTAAATTCATAGGGATTTGAAATCTTGCATGGGTTTTCTCTAAGGATTCCCTTGTGTAGTTTTAGCTCTAATAATAATCTGTGTATGCCTATTTGGTTGCTCAGCCAAGTGATTTCCAGAGTAGAGGTCACAGAATGAGAGATGTGGCATTGTTTTCATTCTGCATCCTTGAACCTGTGTAATATCTTCTGTGTAGTGTCTTCATTTTCTTTCTGTTTCCTCCGCAGGAAACCCACTTGCACAAGAAATATTGAACCTCTACCAGGAGCATGATGGCACAAGGAAACTGCTCAACTACCTTCTGGGCAATCTGTCAGGGATTAAACGAGGTGAGTCCAAAAACAAGAAATGGGTGTTGTTGTTCCTGTGTTGTGTTGAATTGTGAGTGTGTTAGTTAGCAGGTATTAAATAAGTTGCTTTTCTTTGACATTGGGTGAATGGAATGACTTGGCTCTGTCAGTTGATCTTGATGATCCTATTCAAGTGGTCACTCCTCCTTGAGGAGCAGTGTAAGGATGACTCATGTTCCCCCTATCTGTCTCAGTCAGCTCAGAGCAGCCCCCACCCAGATTATGGATTGTTCAGGCCGAGCCGGACCGGGCAAGAACAGCAGGTAACAAACTCAGCCACCCTTACAAATCACTTGCAATGCCTATTGAAAGCCACATATCAACACACACATTGTTGTGTGTGTTGATCATATTCAAAGCCATAATGAGACTTGGATAATCTCCTGTTTACGTCCCTATGTCCTTTGTTAGCCCTGTTCTCAGTGATGTGCTACAACGTGCTGTGTGATAAGTACGCCACTCGCCAGCTGTACAGCTACTGCCCCTCTTGGGCCCTCAACTGGGAGTTCAGGAAGAAGTCCATCATGCAGGAGATCCTGAACTGCAGTGCTGACATCATCAGCCTACAGGTGGGCAGACGGACACACTGGGATTTAATACTGACCGCTGCAATGAATGATGACACGTGCGTGGTACAATTGGTCTAGCATCAGATGGCAGGACAACCGTGTCACGTTAGAATGACATCTGTTGGAAGAGAATGGGGGTTCGATTTCCATAGTTTACAGGTCCTATACTTTGAATAATGCACCTTCAAAATGTACACTAACTGGAATTGTCCTGGTTTTTCCTTAACAGGAAGTGGAAACAGTTCAGTACTACAGCTATTTCCTGCCAGAGCTGAAGGAGCAAGGTTACGAGGGCTTCTTTAGCCCTAAGTCCCGTGCCAGGACCATGTCAGAGTGCGACCGCAAGCATGTGGACGGCTGCGCAATATTTTACAGAACCGAAAAGTGAGTTGACACCACACTGCCAACTGTCAGACCTAATTAGATTGTGAGCTCACATATGTATTAAGGGTGTTAATCGGTTAGCTGCCAATAATACGTTTGACCGGTCATGCTTATCGGTCCATAGTTTAATCTGCATAATTTTAGTGGTATTAAATTGTCACTTGTGTATTTTCTTTCCTCATCATGCATCTTATTTATCACACATTCACAGCATACAAGACTAGTTTGAGGAGAGGAATGTCCTATCAGCTCTTCACTGGAGTCAAACATTCATTGCGCAACAAATAACAATTCTAAATGCAATCGGGTGTAAAAAAAAATAAAAATACATTTTGATAGCCACAATTTCAAAAGGAGCTTTTTTTCATTTGTCAATCTCAATTTGTAAATCAAGCACGCCTCCCTCTTGCCATTCGAGTGCGTAGGCTATAGTCAACGGTAGGGAGGCTATCAGCGCTTTGCAATGTGAGCTTGAGGCAGTAATTGTCTGAAAGCTGAACGTTTTACTTTACTTCAAATAATGAGGCATGTCTTAAAATCTTTCCATAGAAACATGGAGGCAAATATCTTAGAAAGACTTCTCGATGCCCTTAACCAGCATTTCTCCCCTGTTCTATTGGTTTCCACATCAGCTGTCTTTTGTTGTCCTGGAGCATGAAGGCACGATCCTGGTCATATTAGCAACACATCCTAGTTGTTGTAGATTCCCCCTCTAAGTTTGGGGGCGGCAGGGTAGCCTAGTGGTTAGAGCGTTGGACTAGTAACCGGAAGGTTGCAAGTTCAAACCCCCGAGCTGACAAGGTAAAAACCTGTTCCTAGGCCGTCATTGAAAATAAGAATTTGTTCTCTAACTGACTTGCCTGGTTAAATAAAGGTAAAATAAATAAAAATAAAAAAAAGTTTCTAGTGGATAGTTTCATCTCTGTCACATTCTGGTCCGCTGTTTAGAACAGTGTTTTCCAGCTAATTTCATTTTGGTAAATGTTTGAAAATGACTTAGCTGCTTCATTACATTACAGCAGTTGCATGTTCAATAATAGGCTATAGCTTTTTGACTGTAAGACGATAGGCTTGCTATTGTTGCATGGTTCCATTTTTTAAGCTCTTAATTAAAAATGTCCGGTCCTTATAGGCATGCATACATAGTATAAGAGAGGAAGTGTGAGGTTTTTTAAGCTGTCCCAGAGGCAGCACATTGCACTCACCTTTCTGTTCTGCCTCTCCTCTCCTCTAAACCGGTCTGTTCTTCCTCTCCTCCTCTCACCGGTCTGTTCTGACTCTCCTCCTCTCTACTGTATAGATTCAGTCTGGTACAGAAACACACGGTGGAATTCAACCAGCTGGCCATGGCCAACTCTGAGGGCTCTGAGGCCATGCTCAACAGAGTCATGACTAAGGACAACATTGGTGTGGCTGCACTTCTAGAGGTGCGCAAGGAGATGATGGAGCAGTCTGGTAGGTCTCACCACACACGAAAGAAGTGGGAATTCCATAGGGCTTAAATGTTTCCCATGTAGAAACGCTGCTGTTATGCTGTGTGTTTGTCCAGCGGGGAAGTCTCTGCACGGCATGGAGAAACAGCTCCTCCTGGTGGCCAATGCCCACATGCACTGGGACCCGGCGTACTCCGACGTCAAGGTGGTCCAGACCGTCATGTTCATGTCTGAGGTGAAGAACATCGTAGACAAGGCCACACGCAGCCTCAAGCTCTCCTCCATCTCCGGGGAGACCAACGCCGTCCCACTCGTCCTGTGTGCTGACCTCAACTCACTGCCTGACTCTGGTGAGTGGATGACTGGACTGGCTCAGTTGAATAAGTGAGCGTGCTCTACTGTAGTGACATCTGTAATGCCTGGTGGTATGTGTGTGTTTGCGGGCTTGCAGGTGTGGTGGAGTTCCTGAGCTCGGGTGGAGTGGACAGCACCCACAAAGACTTTCAGGAGCTGCGCTACATCGACAGCTTGACGAACTTCAACTGCAACGGAAAGAAGGACACGTCCAATGGCAGGATCACCCACGACTTCAAGCTGAAGAGTGTCTATGAAAACGGCCTGATGCCTTACACCAACTATACTTTCGACTTCAAGGTGAGACTGTCACGGTCACGTCTTCCGTCTTCTGTGTAGCACGTTCTTTTTTGCGTTGGTGTAAATTTAGCGTCAAGCTGTCTGGAATGTTCTAAAAGCCTGGGCTATTATGAAGGCTTGGGTCACACTGATTAATCTTCTCCAGCCCGGGTGATGTGAATGTATTGCCATCTAACATGCTTTTCCTCTCTGTGCAGGGCATCATTGACTACATCTTCTACTCTCAGCCTACGCTCAATGTGTTGGGGGTTCTGGGTCCTCTGGATCCTCACTGGCTCCATGAGAACAATATCAGCGGCTGTCCCCACCCCCACATCCCCTCCGATCACTTCTCCCTGTTTGCACAACTGGAGCTGCTCTTTCCCAGCCCGTCGTCAGTCAACGGAATCCACCTGCCAGGGCGCAGGTAGTTGTCAGAGCCACGAGGGAGCTGATGCTCTAATCTTGTTCTATTTTTCCTGCAAGGTGGATTAAGAATATTCTGGATAAATCTATGTAGAATCAGAGAGGGGAGGGTGTGCGGCCATCATTCCCCCCAAGGATTTTAACGGAAGCAAAAGCTCACAGCAAGTTTTACCTCCTTTCCTGGACACAATTTGATGTTGTATTTTTTTCCGCGCCATATCACACTTTGCAGTCCTTGGTGTTATACAGTTTTTACATCACCTATAGATAAGTTGTTGAATTATTGTGTGGCAAATAGTAAAATCTACAAGTGAGATATTTTGATAGGGAAGGAGTCGTGTCACCACACTCCAGCCCGAGCGAACAGGTACATCTCAAGTTGCCACCGATCAACGAGATAAACCCACGAGGCCGATATACCTGTTTTTAACCAGAGTCTGTCTCCGCCTCTACGACTCCAAATCCATTCCCATGCATTGCTGTATCTTGCCATAAAGGTGTGTTGAACAGTGTAGCAGGTTTGGAGGTGCTGGAGAGAGCAGGCCAAACGTTGTTTTTCCACTCGCTGATGCGGAGACCACCTCTCCGGGTGCTAAAAGCCTGTCCTCTAACTCAGCGGCTCCATTTTATACTGAGTGGCGCAATAGCTCTGTGCAGCTAAGGCAAAACAGCATTTCAAACCCCTGAAATATTGCTGTAAAATGTCTATTACAAGTGGAATGGTGTCGTAACAGTGATGATACATGTACACATTCCGGCTTGTAGCGTATCGAGACACACAGGATTAACACCTAACTCCTGCTCTGTTTTTATAGCCTAATATGAACAGAGCAAAATTAAGGGACCACCTTTTTTAATATTTCAAATCATTTTGAACTTTTAATCACACATTATGTGCCATACAGAGCCATCATTTGAATCTAGCGTCAGATATTCAAATATTACGACAACCACCTGTCATTCACTCAGTGACCATTAGTGGTTCTTAGTGACGGGGCTTAGGGATTTAGAAAAGGGAAAATGGTCAGTCTGACTTGACAGCTTCCCAACATGTTGTCCTAGGACAGAGAGCCCATCTCTGACCGCATAGCTGTGTAGCCATTTGGAATTGGTCAGGGGCCAAGTTGTGTTAAGTTGCATTATGGTTTAAAGCTGGGTGGACAGCCCCCTAAAACATGCTCTAACAGACAGAGCTGTAGCAAATGTCAATTGTAAAGACATCCACGCTCTAAACAGGGTTATTCCTTTCCATTACTAATAGCTATTTGTTTGATACAGAAACTTGGACTCAACTTGATTGTATATGAACTGCAGAAGTCATAATACGCTGCGTTATTTTGTACCTGTATGGACAGTTTTTGCAAAAATGATTGTATTGTACATTTTAAGGCAAAATTTGTCTCCATTTTAAAGTTAAAGAAATGTAAAAGTCCAGCTTGTACAAGCGTTTTTTTTCTTTCAGGTTTCCGCTGTTGAAATTTGCACTCGGCCAGGTTCCATTTCCCCGATGAACCACTTGTTTTTCTTTTTTCAAATGTATATTGAATGCATTTCACAGAGGCAGGTTTATTGCATTGTTGCCACATCTCTTTTGGCATTTGGGGTAAAACCTGAAACCTTCAGCCTCACTGATTCTGTTCTCAAAATGGCACTGCCAGTGCTATCAGTGAACACCTGAACTGTCTTCTATTTCTCTCTGAAGTGTTTTAACATTGTTAGTCGTTGGTTTATTAGATATCAGACATTAGTAGTTTTTTTTTTTCCCTTGTCTTAGTTATTGTTATTTAGAGTTATCGGGATGGTTTTTTTTTTTAGCAGATGCCACTATAAACCACTTGTCTCTAACTACTACACCACTTGTCTCTAACATATTTAGGTCTGTTTTTATCATGTCCTCTTTATTGTTTTTGGAGGAAACCGATCATGAAGAAGTCTTGTGTAAAATGGTTCTATCTGACTCCTCAACTCAGGCCATTCTCTTTTTAAGTTTTGTTTCATGTCTTGTTTTTTGTATGTCTACTACTAGACCTATAGCGTTGATGCATTCTACTTCAAGTCCATGTGTGAAGTGTTTTTTGTATGTCTACTAGTAGACCTACAGCGTTGATGCATTCTACTTCAAGTCCATGTGTGAAGTCCACTTACATACAGTACAAAAAATACCAAGGTAAAAATGGGAGCAGAATGTGTTATTCCGAAATATTGCTCTGAGTCTGTTGTGACCCAGAATAGTGTCGTGGTCCAGCTCTTTTGCAAATCACAGTGGATATACAGTTGAAGTCGGGAGTTTACATACACTTAGGTTGGAGTCATTAACTCGTTTTTCAACCACTCCACACATTTCTTGTTAACAAACTCTAGTTTTGGCAAGTCGGTTAGGACATCTACTTTGTGCATGATTTTTTCTACAATTGTTTACAGACAGATTATTTCACTTATAATTCACTATATCACAATTCCAGTGGGATAGAAGTTCATACACGAAGTTGACTGTGCCTTTAAACAGCTTGGAAAATTCCAGAAAATTATGTCATGGCTTTAGAAGCTTCTGATAGGCTAATTGACATAATTTGAGTCAGTTGGAGGTGTACCTGGGGATGTATTTCAAGGCCTACCTTCAAACTCTGTGCCCTTTTGCTTGACATCATGGGAAAATCAAAAGAAATCAGCCCAAGACCTCAGAAAAAAAGACCTCCACAAGTTTGGTTCATCCTTGGGAGCAATTTCCAAACGGCACGTTTATCTGTACAAACAATAGTACGCAAGTATATACACCATGGGACCATGCAGCCGCCATACCGCTCGAGAAGGAGATGCGTTCTGTCTCCTAGAGATGAATGTACTTTGGTGCGAAAAGTGCAAATCAATTCCAGAACAACCGCAAAGGACCTTGTGAAGATGCTGGAGGAAACCGGTACAAAAGTATCTATATCCACAGTAAAACGAGTCTTATATCGACCTGAAAAGCCACTCAGCAAGGAAGAAGCCACTGCTCCAAAACCGCCATAAAAAAAAGCCAGACTATGGTTTGCAACTGCACATGGAGACAAAGATTGTACTTTTTGGAGAAATGTCCTCTGCTCTGATGAAACAGAAATAGAACTGTTTGGCCATAATGGCCATCGTTATGTTTCGAGGAAAAAGGGCGAGGCTTGCAAGCTGAAGAACACATTCCAACCATGCAGCACGGTGGTGGCATCATGTTGTGGGGGTGCTTTGCTGCAGGAGGGACTGGTGCGCTTCACAAGATAGATGGCATCATGAGGAAGGGAAATTATGTGGATATATTGAAGCAGCATCTCAAGACATCAGTCAGGAAGTTGAAGCTTTGTTGCATATTGGTCTTCCAAATGGACAAAGGCCCCAAGCATACTAACAAAGTTGTGGCAAAATGGCTTAAGGACAACAAAGTCAAGGTATTGGAATGGCCATCACAAAGCCCTGACCTCAATCCTATAGAAAATGTGTGGGCAGAACTGAAAAAGTGTGTGTGAGCAAGGAGGCCTACAAACCTGACTCAGTTACATCAGCTCTGTCAGGAGGAATGGGCCAAAATTCACCCAACTTATTGTGGGAAGCTTGTGGAAGGAGACCTGAAGCGTTTGACCCAAGTTAAACTATTTAAAGGCAATGCTACCAAATACTAATTGAGTGTATGTAAACTTCTGACCCACTGGGAATGTGATAAAATAAATAAAATCTGAAATAAATCACTCTCTGCTATTATTCTGACATTTCACATTCTTAAAATAAAGTGGTGATTCTAACTGACCTTAGATGTGATTTTTACTGTGATTAAATGTCAGGAATTGTGAAAAACTGAGTTTAAATGTATTTGGCGAAGGTGTATGTAAACTTCAACTGTATAACATATGATCTGTTTAAATTATGGTTATTTTCTCACAAGGCCAATTTTCTTGTTGGTTTTGTTCTGCTCTCCTGAAGTTTATTTTATTTGAAGGATTGATGAGCACTTTATTCTAGAACACTAGCATAGCTACTCGTCTCGGCTTTTTTAAATGACGCTTTTGCCTTTTTTGCAAAAGCATATTTTTTTAAATGAATTTTACCAAGCAGGAGAACTGATGGAGAGGGTACGGTCTTGGTCCTTTTCTGTTGTCCCTTGAAAAACAGATTTTTATTTTTTTTAAACAAAAGCAATGTATCTGTTTAATTATATTGGATTGCTGATGGTGTTGTCACTAAGCTTTTTTTGTGTTTGAAATTGTCATAATCCATCACGTTTCCTTTCTTTGACATGAAGTAAGTGTGTGTTACATAGGTGTAGTATGATTGGTTTCTTTGCTCATTGTTTTACTTTTGTGTAATTCTTAAACCAAATGTTGTTTTGTAAAAATGTTGACACACCAAATTCTAGATTTTTATGGAGGATTTAAACCGTATTTATAAAGAACAAAACAATTGGCAAATATGTAGAGAGAAAAATAATCGATAAATAAAGATTTGTCATCGTCACGAAATGAGATTCTCCAACTTTTAGCTTTGTAAAATCTTATCTGGTACTGGGTAGGGGATGTCTGCTAGTAGCTGAAGAGATGGCTGGCGTAAAAAGCCTATTTGCTTGTAGATGTGCAGCATTTTGAGGTTCCACTGATTTTAGGCAACATTTATCAGACAATTTGTCCCTTACACTGTTTCCCTGGCAGACCCTAGAGCAGGGTTCTCCAACCCTGTTCCTGGAGAGCTACCCTCCTGCAGATGTTCACTCCAACCCTGTTCCTGGAGAGCTACCCTCCTGTAGGTTTTCACTCCAACCCCAGTTGTGACTAACCTGATTCAGCTTATTGACCATCTAATTATTAGTCATGCGTGCTAGATAACCTTCAGGACGGTAGCTCTCCAGGAACAGAATTGGAGAGCCCTGCTCTAGGGGGTCTGGAGATGTTTGGCGGGTGCTACTGTTAGCACAGCCTAGTTGACAACATTGAGCTACTCCCTGGCACTACTTTAGGTGTCTTGACTTCATCTCTAGCCATTTCTCTTACGTTTGTTAGCCGGTGCATGTTTGGCCACCACCGTCATTGGCAAATTATGAATTTGATGTGACTGACAGATTTGTCCTTATGAATAATTGACCAGAACTTGCCAATAATAAAAATAATAATGCTTTAAACTCAACTTTTTGAAAGAGTTTCCATTTTGAAATGCTTTTGCAGAAGTATTTGGCAGAAATTACAACTTTTCCGTTTTGTCGTCTTTTCTATCTATTTTTCCGTTTTTCATCTATTTTTCCATCTATTTTTCCGCTTTTCCGTTTTGTCGTCTATTTCCCAATCCATTTCCCAATCCATTTACCTTTTCTTTCTGAAAGTAGAGGAAGAAATGCAGTGGTTATGCTTGTGGCCAGCTGAAAGTGAAGAACTGTATAGAGGTAATGCACTGGACCAACTCTTGTTGACCATTTTTATGGAATACCAGCAACAAACTTGCACAATGTTTAAATTTTTTAAATAATATATATATATGTGTGTGTGTGTGTGTGTATATATATATATATGTGTGTGTGTGTATGTATATATATTTATACACACACACACACACAACATAATGGCAGCTGTTTTTAATTAAACAATTAAATACATATTATGTAAAGTGAAAAAAACCTTGTTTACCATGTCATTCTCCAGTCTTCTTGGTTCGCTTCACTAGTTGTTTGTAACTGGGTCAGTTTGTATCACTAGTTGTTTATAACTGGGTCAGTTTGCTTCATTTACACCTCTGTATTTTTCCTACTTCTGGTTGAAAATAAATTCTATATCTGTTTTAAATCCGTGTGTATTGTATTTGTGTGTTGTAGTACTTGAGTCCAGGACTTGGACTCAAGTCACAATTTTCATGACTCGTGACTTGACTGGTATGACTGTCAGAAAATCTCCCTCCCTTGCATAATTCAACATGCTAGCTACAACAGCAGATGTTTGGATAGCTGCTATATTAGCAGTCTAACGTTGCTTAGCTGTATACATATTGAAATGTACTGTAGCTTCAAAGATCGTTGGACTGCAGCTTTTAGCGCTACCAAGGGACTCGTGACTCCAAACACTTGGACTTGAGTGACTTGAATGCTAGGGACTTGGACTTGAGTTCAGTGACTTGAATGCTAGGGACTTGGACTTGAGTTCAGTGACTTGACTACAACACTTGTGTGTTGTTGTACACCGGAGTGAATCTGTGTCTCTGGTAATGTGAGTTATGTCTTGTTCACCCAATTGGGTGACTATTTCAAGGTACATCTCAACTGATATTTAACAACATTCCCTTCAGGAACATGCAGTGCAACAGTCTGGATAAATAAGCAGGGAAATGTTTCTCCTATTAGGTCCCACAGAGGGGATTTCGCCAATCAGAAAATCGTGACTGTGACAGTCAGCCAGCAGATGGTGTCTATGTACCATCGGTTAGAAAGCTCAATCTGATTTGAGGTGGTTTGTGAATGGTTTGATTTCCAATAATTCAGCATGTTAGGGAAAAGATCAAAGACAATTTTCTCTGGGACACGGTTGAATACATAGATCGAGGTTCTGTCTTGTGAATGTGAAACTCAACTGGATCCCAGATGAAACTCTATTGACTGTTGTTTCTTCTCACAGATGGCCGCTGTATCTCCTTGAGTCTGGCGAGAGAGACTACTGATTGTAGCTGCTGCATCGGCATGGTCTTCTGTCTGAGCAGCATCTGTTGCCGTGGGGTTAGGAGGCAAGCTGGGAGGAGGGGCCAAGAAATGTAAAGAGACATCTACATTTCTTGGGAGGGGCATGCGAGTATGAACTTGATATCAGCTCTAGACCCAGACCCTTCTCCATGCTAGGAGAAAGGGGGTTATTTCCTATACGCAGGGGAACATTCACAGCAGATGTTACTAATGGCTTTGCTGTAAACTCTGTGAAATCAATCCATTAGCAGGTTCTCACAATTGGCACGCTCTCAACACTCTTGCCTTGTCTCTGGCATGTCATTCTGTCACCAGAACAGTTAGTATTGTCAGTACTCGAGCTGGGAAACTGCCACTTTGATCTACTTGCCAGATTGGTATGAGGAGAGGCTCAGAGAGTGAGTTTAGAGCTGCTAGCATTAATCCCTTCAGCACAGAGCAACAGTTTGATTCCAGCTCTGTGTAGTTAATCAACGCTGCCATTAGTCTTGATAAGGACAGATTCCGCTCAGCAAACCAAGGAATGTTCTCACTGGAGCATGCCGTTGGCCCACAGAAACACGGATTGCCTCTGGTGGAGCTGTACATGGCTGGTGAAGGAGTGCTTTGCTAAAGTTGGATTTTTTTCTTACATTCCCAGGAGATAAAATGGTTTTATTATAAATCATTTAGAAAAAAACTTTTGTAAATCTATAAAGTAGAAAATCAAGCTTGCATCTCAAGGCCAATAGTGGCATGGTTTGATACAAATGTTATTGTTGCACAGTGCTCTACGAGAGCTGTCCATGGGAGCACTGACACCTATCTGCCTCTCTGGCCTGTGCTGAGGTTCATTCACCTTGAAACACCATGAGCCAAAGTTAGTGGATTGCACATTTATATTTTCCCCAGAAAGCACTCTCCCTATGTTAGTAATGTCACTGTTCAGCTTTTCCTCAAATTACATGGCTTCAGATTATTGGGAGATTATGGTCCACGGTTGGTTTGGGTCAAGAAGGCCAACGCAGACAAATCAAAGTGTATTGGTTGCGTGCACACAGATTTGCAGGTGCAGCGAAATGCTTGTGTTTCAACCTCCAACAGTGCAGTAATACCTAACAATAAAAAACAATACAAACATAATCCAGAATTTTTTTTAATTAAGAAATATCAGAACGAGCAATGTCAGAGGCCGGAATATATATATATACATACATACACACACAGTACCAGTCATAAGTTTGGACACACCTACTCACTCAAGGGTTTTTCTTTATTTGACTATTTTCTACATTGCGGAGGTGATTGTGGAGGCCAGGTCATCTGATGCATCACTCAATCCCTCTCCTTCTTCGTCAAATAAATAGCCCTTATGCAGCCTGGAGGTGTTTTGGGTCATTGTCCTGTTGAAAAACAGATGATAGTCCCACTAAGCACAAACCAGATGGGATGGTGTATCGCTGCAGAATGCTGTGGTAGCCATGTTGGTTAAATGTGCATTGAATTCTAAATAAATCACTGACAGTATCACCAGCAAAAGACCATCACACCACCACCTCCATGCTTCACGGTGGGAACCACACATGCGGAGAACATCCATTTACCTCCTCTGGGTCTCACAAAGACACAGTGGTTGGAACCAAAAATCTAAATTTGGACTCATCAGACCAAAGGACAGATTTCCACCGGTCTAATGTCCATTGCTTGTGTTTCTTGGCCCAAGCAAATCTCTTCTTCTTATTGGTGTCCTTTAGTAGCAATTCAACCATGAAGGCCTGATTCATACAGTCTCCTCTGAACAGTTGATGTTGAGATGTGTCTGTTACTTGAACTCACTGAAGTATTTATCTGGGCTGCAATCTGAGGTGCAGTTAACTCTAATAAATGTATCCTCTGCAGCAGAGGTAACCCTGGGTCTTCCTTTCTGTGGCGGTCCTCATGAGAGCCATTTTCAACATAGAGCTTGGTGGTTTTTGTGACTGCACTTGAGGAAACTTTCAAAGTTCTTGAAAAGTTCTGTATTGACTGACCTTCATGTCTTAATAATGATGGACTGTCATTTCTCCTTGCTTAGTTGAGCTGTTCTTTCCATAATATGGACTTGGTCTTGTACCAAATAGGGTTATCTTCTGTTTACAACCCATACCTGGTCACAACACAACTGATTGGCTCTAATGCATTAAGAAGGAAAGAAATTCCACAAATTCACTTTATCAAGGCACACCTGTAGTTTTAGATTCATTACAGGTGACTCATGAAGCTGGTTGTGTGAATGCCAAGAGTGTGCAAAGCTGTCATCAAAGCCCTAAAGGGTAGCTACTTTGAAGAATCTAAAATATATTTTCAAACACTTTTTGGGTTATTACATGATTCCATATGTGTTATTTCATAGTTTTGATTTCTTCACTATTATTCTACATTGTATTAATAAAGGAATAACCCTTAAATAGGTAGGTGTGTCCAAACTTTGGACTGGTAGTGTATATATGATCATTGAATGACAATATAATGGTCTGTAAAGACAGTATATGAATAGAAACGGTGTGTACATCCGTATATAGGATGAGCCATGGCTGTGTCGTTTCTTTGGCTATGCCGGATTAATTGATATGACATGCTATTCTGTAAAATAATTTCTCCGTAATTAATATTACCTGATTGAGCTAATCATGTAAATGTAATTAACTAGAGAGTCGGGCACCCCGAAATAACATTTATAGAGCTGTTATCTTCCGAATAAACTCTTAAAGACCTCGTAATATTTTACATCAATAGCAGTCAATATCAATCGTCATCTTAATTCAGTCTCATCTGAAAGTTGTAAATTATTTTATCTGCACGAACCCTGGCTAACAAGTTGAATCAGCAATACAAAATGGGGTTTAATTATTTATTTACTAAATAGCTAACTAATCACACAGAATTACACATACACACAATTAATCATAACTTGATTACAAATTACGTCATAAAGGAAAATGTCCCTAGCGGGCGGAACAGATATGACAGCTTGTTTACACAAAAGAAAAGGGGCTGGGTTTGAGTGAAAGATAGGGAAGACTGAGGAACAAAGGGAAGAAGCTGGGCTATCGTAAATACAGTATCTTATGCATTCTAAATTACCGCCCATTTGGAAAAGGAAAATGCAATAAATATTTACTCTGAGCTGCGCTTTGGTAGGTTGGTGGTAGATGGAAGGCCGTGTTGTCCAACCGAGTCCTTTGAAGAATGTCTCTGGTGGTCAATTGGATACGTCGTAGTCACGTCGTTGTGTGGTAGACGGGATACTCTGTCTGATCCTTCCTAACCTGAGTTTGCAGCTGTGGTTGCTAACTCAACGGCTAGGAGGTATCACTTCTGTAGTGAATAAGAGTTCAAAGTTCATACCATTCACAACCAAAGCTCACGCTGATGTTGGCTTCGTTCTGTAGTTATTATCTGAACCATTCTGACATAGGACCATCGTCCAACATCCCCAGAACAGACAGTTCTATTGTCGTCAAGGCTTTAAATAGGAAGGGAGAAAAGGGGTGGGTTTCATAGTTTACAACCTCTGTCTTTTCACGTGGGCGGGCCACTGAGTGAGCATCCCTATCTTATGAAAACCCACATCTCACATTTTAGAAGCTAAAATCACATTTCATCCCCTCACAAATAATTTCATATTCAAACATTTAAATTAAACAACAATTCCATGTGAATCCGATAACTCTGATGTGTAGACTTTCCACTGTAGAGTTTATGTCATCTTATCATTGATGAGAATGTCTCAGATGACAACCGAACTGACATCATATTCATTAAGTACCACCTCATATGTTCAATTGTTCGGATTACCAGAATATAGTTCATTTCCCCCCACCTACTGATGTTTCCAGAGTCTCTATGTTAACCAAGGGGTTTGCAAATGTAACCTCAGTAAGGTAGAGAGAGGAAAAAGGGGGGAAGAGGTATTTATGACTGTCATAAACCTACCCACCAGGCCAACGTCATGACAGCTAGAATACAGTATATACATATAAAGTGATTGCATTGAAGATGTATGGCCACGCAGTAATGGGTGAATAGGGAGTACAGGAGAGGACTAAGCACACACAGCAGCCAGCCAGTGTCTAGGATCAGGGTGGTGGAGGTGTTGTTGCCTGCCTTCACTTGCGGTCGGCCCATCAGGAAGTCTAGGACCAAGATGCACAGGGAGGGGTTCAGACCTAGGACCCTGAGCTTAGTGGTGAGCTTGGAGGGCACTATGGTGTTGAATGCTAAGCTGTAGTCGATGAACAACACTCTTGCATAGGTATTTCTCTTGTCTAGGTGGGATAGGGCAGTGTGCAGTGCAATTGCGATTACGTCGTCAGTGGATCTGTTGGGGCGATATGTGAATTGTAGTGGGTCTAGGGTACCGGGTAAGATGGAGGTGATATGGTCCTTTACTAGCCTCTCAAAGCACTTCATGATGACAGAAGTGGGTGCTACGGGTGATAGTCATTTAGTTCAGTTACGTTCACTTTCTTGGGTACAGGAACAATGGTGGACATCTTGAAGCAAGTGGGTACAACAGACTGGGATAGGTAGAGATTTAATATGTATTTACAGTGCCTTGCGGAAGTATTCGGCCCCCTTGAACTTTGCGACCTTTTGCCACATTTCAGGCTTCAAACATAAAGATATAAAACTGTATTTTTTTGTGAAGAATCAACAACAAGTGGGACACAATCATGAAGTGGAACGACATTTATTGGATATTTCAAACTTTTTTAACAAATCAAAAACTGAAAAATTGGGCGTGCAAAATTATTCAGCCCCCTTAAGTTAATACTTTGTAGCGCCACATTTTGCTGCGATTACAGCTGTAAGTCGCTTGGGGTATGTCTCTATCAGTTTTGCACATCGAGAGACTGACATTTTTTCCCATTCCTCGTTGCAAAACAGCTCGAGCTCAGTGAGGTTGGATGGAGAGCATTTGTGAACAGCAGTTTTCAGTTCTTTCCACAGATTCTCGATTGGATTCAGGTCTGGACTTTGACTTGGCCATTCTAACACCTGGATATGTTTATTTTTGAACCATTCCATTGTAGATTTTGCTTTATGTTTTGGATCATTGTCTTGTTGGAAGACAAATCTTCGTCCCAGTCTCAGGTCTTTTGCAGACTCCATCAGGTTTTGTTCCAGAATGGTCCTGTATTTGGCTCCATCCATCTTCCCATCAATTTTAACCATCTTCCATGTCCCTGCTGAAGAAAAGCAGGCCCAAACCATGATGCTGCCACCACCATGTTTGACAGTGGGGATGGTATATTCAGGGTGATGAGCTGTGTTGCTTTTACGCCAAACATAACATTTTGCATTGTTGCCAAAAAGTTCAATTTTGGTTTCATCTGACCAGAGCACCTTCTTCCACATGTTTGGTGTGTCTCCCAGGTGGCTTGTGGCAACCTTTAAACGACACTTTTTATGGATATCTTTAAGAAATGGCTTTCTTCTTGCCACTCTTCCATAAAGGCCAGATTTGTGCACTATACGACTGATTGTTGTCCTATGGACAGAGTCTCCCACCTCAGCTGTATATCTCTGCAGTTCATCCAGAGTGATCATGGGCCTCTTGGCTGCATCTCTGATCAGTCTTCTCCTTGTATGAGCTGAAAGTTTAGAGGGGCGGCCAGGTCTTGGTAGATTTGCAGTGGTCTGATACTCCTTCCATTTCAATATTATCGCTTGCACAGTGCTCCTTGGGATGTTTAAAGCTTGGGAAATCTTTTTGTATCCAAATCCGGCTTTAAACTTCTTCACAACAGTATCTCGGACCTGCCTGGTGTGTTCCTTGTTCTTCATGATGCTCTCTGCGCTTTTAACGGACCTCTGAGACTATCACAGTGCAGGTGCATTTATACGGAGACTTGATTACACACAGGTGGATTGTATTTATCATCATTAGTCATTTAGGTCAACATTGGATCATTCAGAGATCCTCACTGAACTTCTGGAGAGAGTTTGCTGCACTGAAAGTAAAGGGGGCTGAATAATTTTGCACGCCCAATGTTTCAGTTTTTGATTTGTTAAAAAAGTTTGAAATATCCAATAAATGTCGTTCCACTTCATGATTGTGTCCCACTTGTTGTTGATTCTTCACAAAAAAATACAGTTTTACATCTTTATGTTTGAAGCATGAAATGTGGCAAAAGGTCGCAAAGTTCAAGGGGGGCGAATACTTTCGCAAGGCACTGTAAACACTCCAGCCAACTGGTATACACATGCTCTGAGGATGTGGCTTAGGATGTCGTCTGCGAGGGTTACAGTGGTGATTCTAGCATGTAATAATCTTGATGGGGCAAACTCAACCATTTTCTTTTTTTTTATGCATGCCAGCAAAGCTTCTGCACAACACAAAACAAAACTTAACAGTACATTAGTTGCACTATAATGGTGACAAACGGTGCCCACAAACTGTTAGGGCCTACATAAAGCTGTCCCAACAGCAGAACTTTGTTTTCAGCACCAAATTATTAGGGTGATGCACATGGTCGACTAACAGTTTACTGCACAACATACACTTAGTATTTATTTCAGAGCTACAATATACATACTGTGTCTTCCTGGCATATTATATAATTTATGCAGCAGCATACAAGACATTTTTGGACTCACTGTTGTGCTGTGCTCACTTGAACAGGAAGGTGGTGCGCAAATTTTGTCATGGAACTTGAGAGAAAAAAACAAGGTTTAATCATGACGTCAGTGATCTTCAGGCCAGAGCCCTAGAAAGAGGCCCGAGTTTCCGACTTGGAATTCAGAGTTGGATGACCGTTCAAAATGTGCTTTCCCAGTCGGAGCAAGGTTTCTTTCAGAGTTCCCAGTTGTCTTGAACTCACTGAAGTCTGAGATTTCCCAGTTCTGAGTTTCCAGTTGTTTTGAACGCAGCAAAAGTCATGCTGGATTGACAGCATGGCCAATGTAACCTTTTTTTGCCCACTGTGAATGTTTATTATTTTAAGCCTGGAAAATAGACCCTTAAACCCAGACCTGGACCACACACCCTCTCCACCAAATATAAGGCAGGGAAAGGTCATGTAAGTGATTGCTTTGCAAACGCTTACAGTTAGCCTCTGATTCTTTCCAAACCACTCATTGTTGAATTTGCGATTTCCAACTTGTCTAATGTTTATGTCCAACAGGCAATGAGCACCAATACATTCTATCTTGAAAAGGATCTGTCAATAGATTGTCGACATAATTCATGATGATGACTGCTTGTCTAGCTCGCTAGCTAACATTTTGAAAGTATGTTGACATGATCAGTCCAATCAAAGCTACGGAAGATATAACGTGATCTGATGACATTTTATCAGTAGCCAATGACCTTGAGCCTTCTTGGATGGGCACTTCTAATGTAAATACTGTATATGGCAGCACCCAAGGGGTTTGAACTTTCTAGCTCTCCCTGTAGATTTTGCAGTGATGTAGTGTCCCCATGAGTGACAGAACACTGAGACAATCACGGCGCAACTAGAGAAGATTACCAACCCCAACACTCTGTGTTTTCCGTTGGCTGATCCATTACCACAGAAAGCACTGAACTAGGCTGAAACTCCTGTATTTTGAAGCTGCTTCACTCAAGAAAGCAAAAAAGAGACTATGTTTGTATGCGGCTTTATTAACTATATGGCTCTGCCCCTCCTTGCCTGAATGACGGGTCGCCACTGGAGGCAAGCGTAAATGACTTACTCACGTCGGCCATGGAGAATGAGAGTGCACAGTCCTCGAGCATCGGGGGCCGCATCAGGGGCTGGATGTTTTCCTCAAAGTGGGCAAAGAAGGTGTTTAGCTCTCGTCCGAGAGCTCTGTTGTATAATCACAACAGACTACAAAATCAAGCTCGTTGCTATCCGGGTTCCTTGGGATGTCCCAACTCTGATGTTACCCCATTGAAGTTGGGTTAGGTAAAGGTCACAGTTAAGGTTAGGGTTACGGTTAGGGTTAGGATTTAGGGTAGGGATGTCCCAAGGATCCCAGATATCACAAAATCAATGTTGGCTCTTAAAGGGGCATTAGCCTACATTGGTGTAAAATGTCCAATGGCAATGTTGCATAAAGATGGAGGCTTCCATGTGCTTATCTCAACGCCTCATTTGCTAAGTTCGCCGTATTGTATACTGCTGTCCGTTACTCTTTGTTTTGTACTGCCATTAGCACAGTATACAGTGTATACTGCTGTCCGTTACTCTTTGTTTTGTACTGCCATTAACACAGTATACAGTGTATACTGCTGTCCGTTACTCTTTGTTTTGTACTGCCATTAGCACAGTATACAGTGTATACTGCTGTCCGTTACTCTTTGTTTTGTACTGCCATTAACACAGTATACAGTGTATACTGCTGTCCGTTACTCTTTGTTTTGTACTGCCATTAGCACAGTATACAGTGTATACTGCTGTCCGTTACTCTTTGTTTTGTACTGCCATTAACACAGTATACAGTGTATACTGCTGTCCGTTACTCTTTGTTTTGTACTGCCATTAGCACAGTATACAGTGTATACTGCTGTCCGTTACTCTTTGTTTTGTACTGCCATTAGCACAGTATACAGTGTATACTGCTGTCCGTTACTCTTTGTTTTGTACTGCCATTAACACAGTATACAGTGTATACTGCTGTCCGTTACTCTTTGTTTTGTACTGCCATTAACACAGTATACAGTGTATACTGCTGTCCGTTACTCTTTGTTTTGTACTACCATTAACACAGTATACAGTGTATACTGCTGTCCGTTACTCTTTGTTTTGTACTGCCATTAGCACAGTATACAGTGTATACTGCTGTCCGTTACTCTTTGTTTTGTACTGCCATTAACACAGTATACAGTGTATACTGCTGTCCGTTACTCTTTGTTTTGTACTGCCATTAACACAGTATACAGTGTATACTGCTGTCCGTTACTCTTTGTTTTGTATTAGGAAAATACCACTTGACTTTTCCCCAAAGTGTTTTTTACGTTACAGCCTTATTCTAAAATTGATTCTTCCCTCGTCAATCTACACACAGTACCACATAAGGACAAAGCAAAAACAGGTTTTTAGAAATGTTTGCAAATACTGAAATATCCCGTTTACAGTATACAGACCCTTTACTCAGTACTTTGTTCACACCTTTGGCAGCGATTACAGCCTTGAGTCTTCTTGGTATGACACCACAAGCTTGGCACACCTGTATTTGTGGAGTTTCTCCATTTTTTTCTACAGATCCTCTCAAGCTCTGTCAGGTTGGATGGGGAGTGTCGCAGCACAGCTATTTTCAGGTCTCTCCAGAGATGTTCGATCGGGTTCATGTCCGGGCTCTGGCTAGGGCACTCAAGGACATTCAAAGACTTGACCCGAAGCCACTCCTGCGTTGTCTTGGCTGTGTGCTTAGGGTCATTGTCTTGTTGGAAAGTGAACCTTTGCCTCAGTCTGAGGTCCTAAGCACTCTGGAGCAGGCAGCCAGCTCTGGGCAAAGTCTTGGTGGTTACAAACATCTTCCATTTACGAATGATGGAGCCCACTGTGTTCTTGGGGACCTTCAATACTGCAGACATTTTTTGTTTCCCTTCCCCAGATCTGTACCTCGACACAATCCTGTCTCGGAGCTCTACAGACAATTCCTTCGACCTCATGGCTTGGTTTTGCTTTGACATGCACTGTCAACTATGGGACCTTATATAGACAGGTGTGTTTTTTTTCCAAATCATGTCCAATCAATTTAATTTACCACAGTTGGACTAAGTTGTAGAAACATCTCAAGGATGATCAATGGAAACAGGATGCACCTGAGCTCAATTGGGAGTCTCATAGCAAAGGGTCTGAATACTAATGTAAATAAGGTATTTGTTTTTTATTTATTAGTACATTTTTAGTAAATAATAACACTTTCTAAGGTATTATACATGTTGTTTTGTAGATATGAAGTGGTGTAATAATTGTGGCAGATGTTTGTGTGTATATAGAACATTTTATGTTTAGGGTTTTCAATATATCACAAACTGATTCTGCATATGGGTTTACTGTTTTATCTTTTGTTTCTATTGTAATGTAAGTTTGTTTTAATGTGTTTGGACCCCAGGAAGAGTATCTAATAATATATAATATAATATAATATCTATATAATATTTAATAATGATTCCTAATAAATACAGATACAAATGTACAAGGTATGACAGCAATCAGCTTTGGTTTAGTTTCCCTGACAGTGGTAGGCACTCTTTCCAAATGCTAACGTTTTAGCATTTGTGGCACAAATCCTATTCGTAATGGGACTGATATTAGCAATTTTTCATGCGTCATGTTCAAATGATCTATTGGTGAACTTCACAATCAATTTCAGATACTTTTGGATGATTTGGACATGATGCACTAAAAATGCTAATGTTGGTCCCATGACTTGAATGGGATTTGTGTCATGAATTCTAAAATGTTAGCATTTAGAAACAGTGCCAGGGAAACTAAACCAAAGCATGGATTGCTGTCCTACCTTGTACTTTTGTATTTGTGGGATATCCAGCAGCTACTCTTCCTGGAGTCCAAACAATACAAAGGCAATACAAAATGTATAATACCACCATACAACATTATTTCAATGTACGTGTCTGTAGAGTGCTAGTGTTTGTGAGTATGCGTGTGCCTGTACCTGTGTGTCTCTTCACAGTCCCCGCTGTTCCATAAGGTGAATTTTTATCTGTTTTTAAAAATCTGATTCTATTGCTTGCATCAGTTACCTGATGTTGAAAAGAGTTCCATGTAGTCATGGCTCTACGTAGTACTGTGCACCTCCCGTAGTCTGTTCTGGACTTGGGGACTGTGAAGAGACCTCTGGTGGCATGTCTTGTGTGGTATGCATGGGTCTTTGAGCTGTGTGCTATTAGTTTAAACAGACAGCTCGGTGCATTCAGCTTGTCAACACTTCTTACAAAATAAGTAGTGATGAAGTCAATCTCTCCTCCAATTTGAGCCATAAGAGATTGACATGCATATCGTTAATGTTAGCTCCCCGTGTACATTTAAGGGCCAGCCGTGCTGCCCTATTCTGAGCCAATTGTAATTTTCCTAAGTTTCTCTTTGTGGCACCTGACCACATGACTGAACAGTAGTCCAGGTGTTACAAAACTAGGGCCTGTAGGACCTGCCTTGTTGATAGTGCTGTTAAAAAGGTAGCGCAGTGCTTTATTATGGACAGACTTCTCTCCATCTTAGCTACTGTTGTATCAACATGTTTTGACCATGACATTTTACAATACAGGGTTACTCCAAGCAGTTTAGTCACCTCAACTTGCTTAATCTCCACATTATTCATTACAATTTCTTGTAATGAATAATGTTTTAGGGTTTAACTAATGATTTGTCCCAATACAATGCTTTATTTTTTATTTTTTTATTTTTAGGATTAACTTATTCCTTTCCACCAATTCTGAAACTATCTCAAATCAAATCACATTTAATTTGTCATGTGCTGAATACAACAGGCCAACCTTACCGTGAAATGTTAAAATATTTATTAAATAAACTCAAGTAAAAAAATACATAAATAAACACAATAAAATAACATTCAGCTTTTTTCAAAACCAGTGGCATAGTAAAGATTAGTAAAGTAAAGATTGAAAAAAGTAAGGGGCTTAGAGAGCTGCCCTGGGGAATTCCTGATTCTACCTGGATTATCTTGCAGAGGATTCCATTAAATAACACCCTGTAACAACGTTCGTCTGTAGGAGGAGAAGCGGACCAAAAAGCAGCGTGGTGGTTATTCATGTTCTTTAATGGAAAACTGAACGATACATGAAATAACTCAAATCTACAAAACAACAAACGGAACGTGAAAACCTATACAGCCTATCCTGTGACAACAAACACAGTGACAGGAACAATCACCCACAAACACACAGTGAAACCCAGGCTACCTAAGTATGATTCTCAATCAGAGACAACTAATGACACCTGCCTCTGATTGAGAACCATACTAGGCCGAAAACATAGAAATGCCCCAAAACATAGAAAAACAAACATAGACTGCCCACCCAACTCACGCCCTGACCATACTAAATAAATACAAAACAACAGAAATAGAGGTCAGAACGTGACACACCCTCTGTGTTCTTTTTGACAGGTAAGTCGTTATCCACAATATAGCAGGGGGTGTAAAGCCATAACACATACGTTTTTTCCAGTAGCAGACTATGATCGATTTTGTCAAACAGCCCACACAATCTTTTTATCTTACATTTTTCTCAACCAATAATTTGTGTAAGTGCAGTGCTTATTGAATGTCCTTCCCTATAAGCGTGCTGAAAGTCAGTTGTCAATTTGTTTACTGTAAAATAGCATTGTATCAGGTGAAACACATTTTTTTTTCCACAAGATTACTAATGGTTGGTAACAAGCTGATAGGTCAGATATTTGTGCCAGTAAGGACTCTTCTTAGATAGCGGAATTACTTTTGCTTCCCTCCAGGCCTGAGGGCACACATTTTCTAGTAGGCTTCAATTGAAGATGCGGCAAATAGGCGTGGCAATACCGTCCGCTATTATCTTGAGTAATTTTCCATCCAAGTTGTCAGACCCCGGTGGCTTGTCATTGTTGACAGACAACAATACATTTTTCTCCTCTTCCACACTCACTTTACGGAATTGAAAACTACTATGCTTGTCTTTCATAATTCGGTCAGATATACTTGGATTTGTAGTGTCAGCGTTTGTTACTGGCATGTCATGCCTAAGTTTGCTAATCTTGCAAATGAAAAAATAATTGGTTTAGTAGTTGGTTTTGTGATGAATGAGTACATACAGTGCCTTCAGAAAGTATTCACACCCTTTGAGTTTTTCCATTGAATGCGTAAGGAAACCAACATATCATTCTGGAATTTGGGTGAACTATCATTTAAGGCTGATATTAGAGCTTCAGAGGGTAGGGTAAGGGTCAAGGCCGTTATTAGAGCTTCAGAGGTTAGGGCCAAGGCCATTATGAGAGCTTCAGAGGTTAGGGCCAAGGCCACTATTAGAGCTTCAGAGGTTAGGGTAAAGGTCAAGGCCGTTATTAGAGCTTCAGAGGTTAGGGTCAAGGCCGTTATTAGAGCTTCAGAGGTTAGGGCCAAGGCCACTATTAGAGCTTCAGAGGTAAGGGTCAAGGCCGTTATTAGAGCTTCAGAGGTTAGGGCCAAGGCCGTTATTAGAGCTGCAGAGGTTAGGGTCAAGGCCGTTATTGGAGCTTCAGAGGTTAGGGTCAAGGCCGTTATTAGAGCTTCAGAGGTTAGGGCCAAGGCCACTATTAGAGCTTCAGAGGGTAAGGTTAGGGTCAAGGCCATTATTAGCGCCTGAGGACAACACGATTCCAGACTGACAGACAGACCCCTTTGGGGATGTGGCACACCCTCCCTCTCCCCCTGTATCCACCCTGCAAGGGCGGTGGATTGAGGTGTTTCAAATCAACTCCAAGGACAGGCCATGTCAGTCTGATGAATAGGGAGCGTTGATTTTTGTTTGAGCGAAAGAACGCAGGCTGTAAATCACTCTGTAAAGGCTTTCTGCTGCCATGGGGCTGCCCTGATAGTAAATCATCTGTCCTATTTTCCATGGAGTCCATTAGTATTAGACGTGTCCTCGCTTGTCTCGGCCTGATACAGTAGCTCTGTTCACCCCAGTAACTCTCCCTCTGCCTGGGAAGATACCATAGATACCAGAGAAGGGCAGCTTAGTTTAACTTCTATGGTTACTTTCGTGTTGCTGTATTTATGAAGACACGTTTTAATCTATGTTTCGTCTAGTACTTATGCTTTGTACTTGTCTATTGGTGTCTGTAAAAGTGGGAAAAATAGGGGCATGTGACTAATTAAAAGTAAACCCCTGATGAATCAAACCCACCAGCAGTATCATATGTTTTAAATAAGTGAACTGGATGAAAAACCTCAACCCATCTCTCTCCATCCTCCCTGTATCCTGCCTCCATCCTCGCTCTATCCTGCCTCCAGCTAAAAATAAGAGCCAAGAAGAACCCACCATCATTACAACAAGAGTTGCAAAATTCTGGTAACTTTCCCATAATTCCGGATTTCCTGCTTATTTCCCCGATTCTGGGAACCTGCCAAACGGGATTTCTGGAAAACCTGGGAATAGATATGGGAATGCTAGATTGTTTTCCTGTAGGTGTTTTGATGGGATATCATCTGTGATCCATACAGTCTCGTCTCCTTTGCCCTGCCCTGGAGGAGCCAAGGAAAGCGCTTGCAGGAAACTAACCACTGGACTGGAAATTGGATCATGTGGTCTGTCTTTTCTGCTCAAGAACCAAACATCGTTGAGCTAAAGCTGCAAGCTCCTCACCATGCAAGCTGACCGCTGACCTTAATGGGAAGCATGTGGAGCTGCAGCATGCGATGAAACAAGTCTCCACCCAAAAGCTCCAATTAAACCAATCCCAAATTGTTAGATTGTCTATAGATCACAAATTATTCAGATGCATGGATCAATTGGTTGGCCTCCTCTGCATCTGGTAGAGGTAAAAGCCAATTTATGCTTGATCAGAAAATGTAGTCAGAGGGTTCGTATGGAGGTTGGGACACAATTGCACAGCCTCTGGAGGCATGCAGAGGCCAAATGCAGCTCCGTACTGCATCGCCCTGCACCACTCAAATGTTGTAACAATGTGGAGGACTCCGTAGCTCCGCATTGACATGATTGGTTGACGGTAGATGGAGGTGGTACATCCTGTATAAACACAAACTCACTTCCTTGACAACTTCCTTCACAGTAACTCTAAACGCAAGAAGTATAAAATCCCTGACATCTACGGAGGCTGCATCACAGTAAATGCCTGTATGGCCACTTCAGATGTCGGATTGACCATGCAGAAACGTTAAGACTGTGTCGATTACAGGTCTATAGCTACGCATGTGTTTTCCCTGGTCTTGGAGAATGTTTGACTGTTGTCCTCAGGACAGCCTACATTGGGAGGTTAGAATGAGGAGTTTATAATTGTTTTCAAGTTAAGTCTCTCTCTCACAACCAAACACGCACACAGAGTCACAGATAGATCCTGGCGAGGGTTGCCGCAGTCGGGATACGTTTTGATGTAAACGGCCATGGACAGCGCCGCCTGCTTCTCCTTGCATCCACTATACTATAATCAGTCTCTCTCAATGTCACCAGAAACTCATTTAAAAAAAGAGAGCTCCCTTTTTACGTAGCAGATTGATTTGGTTTTCCCCGCCTCTGTATTGCTTCTGTTTTTGTCACCACCGATTCCCATTGATATTCATCTCCATCACTGCAGAGCAGCTGTAGTTGTTGCTGAAGTTTGTCTCAGTTGTGTTGAATTCGCTCAAAACAGCCAGAGAGAAGCTATCATTAATCGTAGCCTAGGACCCTCCAGAACATTGGTGTTGTGCAGGTGGTGGGCTTAGGGCAGGGCAGGGCAGGGCAGGGCAGGGCAGGTAGGGACACCTGGAGGGAGAGGCTGTGGTGTAGAGTATACAGTGTGACAGAGGCTGTAGAGAGTATACAGTGTGACAGAGAGGCTGTGGTGTAGAGAGTATACAGTGTGACAGAGAGGCTGTGGTGTAGAGAGTATATAATGTGACAGAGAGGCTGTAGTGTAGAGAGTATGCAATGTGACAGAGAGGCTGTAGTGTAGAGAGTATGCAGTGTGACAGAGAGGCTGTAGTGTAGAGAGTATGCAATGTGACAGAGAGGCTGTAGTGTAGAGAGTATGCAGTGTGACAGAGAGGCTGTAGTGTAGAGAGTATGCAGTGTGACAGAGAGGCTGTGGTGTAGAGTATACAGTGTGACAGAGAGGCTGTAGTGTAGAGAGTATGCAATGTGACAGTGAGGTTGTGGTGTAGAGAGTATGCAGTGTGACAGAGAGGCTGTAGTGTAGAGAGTATGCAATGTGACAGAGAGGCTGTAGTGTAGAGAGTATGCAATGTGACAGTGAGGTTGTGGTGTAGAGAGTATGCAGTGTGACAGAGAGGCTGTAGTGTAGAGAGTATGCAATGTGACAGAGAGGCTGTAGTGTAGAGAGTATGCAATGTGACAGAGAGGTTGTGGTGTAGAGTATACAGTGTGACAGAGAGGCTGTAGTGTAGAGAGTATGCAGTGTGACAGAGAGGCTGTAGTGTAGAGAGTATGCAGTGTGACAGAGAGGCTATAGCGAAGCAACTTCCACTTTAGTCAATTCAAATTTTCACTTATAGTCATGCATTGACGTCAATTTCGGTAAAAGGGTTTTCATAGAAAGTGACATGGATATTTACCAGTGGAAGTGGTTTGTGCCTAGATAAGCTGTTATGTGTTGCTTACGCATAATGATGAACTACATCATCTCTAGTTATTATTGGTAGGTCTTGTCTATGTGGATCTTTCGGTGGCCAGAACTAAAGTGGGGAGGGGATGTTGGATCAGAGTGTTTATCGTTATTTTATAATGATAAGAACTCATCTACAGTGCCTTCAGAAAGTATTCACACCCCTCGACTTTTTCCACATTTTGTTGCATTACAGCCTGACTTTAAAAAGGATTACATTTGTTGTGTCACTGGCCTACACGCAATACCCCATAATGGCAAAGTGGAATTGTGTTTTTAGATACGTTTTACAAATGAATTCAAATGAAAATCTGAAATGTTTCATGTCAATAAATATTCAACCCTTTTGCTATGGCACACCTAAATAAGTTCAGGAGTAAAAATGTGCTTAACATGTCACATAATAAGTTGCAAGAACTCCCTCTGTGTGCAGTAATAGTGTTTAACATGACTGTTGAATGACTACTTCATCTCTCTACCCTACAAATACAATTATCTGGGGCGACAGGTAGCCCAGTGGTTAGAGCGCTGCACTAGTAACTGAAAGGTTGCAAGATCTGTCAAAAATCTGTCGTTCCGCCCCTGAACAAGGCAGTTAACCCACTGTTCCTAGGCCGTCATTGAAAATAAGAATTTGTCCTTAAATAGAGGTAAAATAAATCCAAATCAAATAAATATCTGTAAGTCGAGCAGTGAATGTCAAACACACATTCAACCACAAAGACCAGGGACGTTTTCCAATTGCCTTGCAAAGAAAGGCACCTATTGGTAGATGGATGGTGTATCAATACACCCAGTCACTACAAGATACAGGAGTCCTTCCTGACTCAGTTTCCGGAGAGGAAGGAATCCGCTCATAGATTTCACCATAATGCCAATGGTTACTTTAAAGTAGTTACTGAGTATAATGGCTGTGATAAGAGAAAACTGAGGATGAATCAACAGCATTGTGGTTACTCCACAATACTAACCTAAATGACAGAGTGAAAAGAAGGAAGCCTGAACAGAATACAAATATTCCAAAACATACATCCTGTCTGCAACACAGCACTAAAGTAATACTGCAAAAAATGTGGGAAAGCAATGAACTTTTGACCAGAATACAAAGTGTTATGTTTGGGGCAAATCCAATACAACACAGTACTGAGTACCGCTCTACATATTTTAAAGCATAGTGGTGGCTGTATCATGTTATGAGTATGCTTGTAATCGTTACGGACTGGAGAGTTTTTCAGCATAAAAAATCAACAAAATGGGTCCAAGCACAAGCAAAATCCTAGAGGAAAACCGTGTTCAGTCAGCATTCCATCAGACAGTGGGGGATTAATTAACCTTTCAGCAGGAGAATAACCTAAAACACAAGGGCAAATCTACACTGGAGTTGCTTACCAAGAAGACAGTCAATGTTCCTGAGTGTCCGAGGTACAGTTTTGACTTAAATCTGCTAGAAAATCTATGGAAAGACTTGAAAAAGATTGTCTAGCAATGATCAATAACCAATTTGACAGAGCTTGAAACATTTAGAAAAAAATAATGGGCAAATATTGTACAGTCCAGGTGTGCAAAGCTCTTAGAGACTTGCCCAGAAAGACTCACAGCTGTAATCTCTGCCAAAGGTGATTCTAACATGTATTAACTCAGGGGTGTGAATACTTTTGTAAATGAGATATTTCTGTATTTCATGTTCAATAAATTTGCAAATATTTGTAAAAACATGTTTTCACTTTGTCATTATGGGTATTGTGTGTAGATGGGTGAGACATTTTTATACATTTTGAATTCCGGCTGTCACAGAACCAAATGTGGAATAGGTCAAGTGGTGTGAATACTTTCTGAATGCTCTGTATTTATTGAGGGATTTTTCAGGGTTTATTTCTTCAATTGGGCCTTACAGGTCTGCTGCTCTGGTGTTAAAACTAGCTGTGAAAACAAACTGTTCTGGTAAACCCTGGTGATACTCTTCATTGCAGCGTTCCCTTCCTTTCCATTCCACTTCATTCCTGTCCAACATTTCAACTGCTTTGATCATGGAATTGGAGACAGCACGCTTGGCACACTTTGCCAGCAAGGATCACATGCTGTTTCTGCTTAGCTCTCAGACTATCACAGGACCAATCTCTCTTTCTCAATTCATTACATCTTCACATACTCTAAGAGGGGAGAGGAGGAGGGGGAGAGGAGGAGGAGGCGAGGAGGGGGAGGGGAGGGGAGGGGAGGGGGAGAGGAGGAGGAGAGGAGGGGAGGAGGGGGGGGATGATGAGAGAAGGGGCGAGGAGGAGGAGGCGAGGAAGGGGAGGGGAGAGGAGAGGAGGAGGAGGAGGGGGAGGAGGATGAGAGGAGGGGAGGAGGATGAGGGGAGGGGAGAGTAGAGGAGGAGAGGGGGATGCTCTGCATAGCTCTGCTATGTTGTTTTCCGCCTTTTACATCTGCGTGAAGACTAATTAACTAACAACAGACACCAGGGAAGCCCTGTGGGCCTTCTGGACCTACAGTGAGAACCAATCACATATTGCAGCAGACTACCACTTCCTGGGAGTTAGCCAATCAGCTTAGTGAGCTGACAGAGAAGTAGTGTCTGAACCTGGTATAGTTCACGTTGTCAAAGTGTTAGCATGCGGTAATGGCAGCGCGGCTTGTACCATGCTTTACTGCTCAGACCTGCAGTGGTTCGTCTTCACTTGAAGAGCTTTTCTCTATGTCAGCATACCGTGCCTTGTTATTCCTGACTCTGTATTGAAATAACACATATGGAATCATGTAGTAACCAAAAAAGTGTTAAACAAATCTAAACATATTTTACATTTGAGATTCTTCAAAGTAGCCACCCTTTGCCTTGATGACAGTTTTGCACACTCTTGTCATTCTCTCAACCAGCTTCACCTGGAATGCTTTTCCGACAGTCTTGAAGGAGTTCCTACATATACTGAGCACTTGTTGGCTGCTTTTCCTTCCCTCTGCGGTCCAACTCATCCCAAACCAGATGATTTGTTCACTTACTCTGTGTCTCACAAAAGCACGGCGGTTGGAACTAAAAATCTTAAATTTGGACTCATTTTAGATGTAGCTATTCTAACAGAATATAACCCCATATAAAGATTATAGTAAACACAGTGCACAAATACGTATGCATGTATCTGTGGACGTGTGCTCTCCAGTGTTAGTGCATGTGTATCCTAGTGCATGTGTCTGTCAGTTAGTCCGCCTGCCCACCCACGCATGTGAACCAGTCGCAGCCTCTGCAGGGATGTGATGTGCAGGGCCCGTGCCAGGCTAGTGCTGAGCTTTTCTGGGGGAGCAGGGAGCGAGGGAGAGAGGGATGGAAGAAGGGACGATTGGAGGGAATAGGAGAGTAAATGGGAAACACACGGCCTGGCAGGACACTCAGACTAGGCGGCGCTCCAGTTGTGGGCCAGCAGTTATACAACTGCAGCCCTTCTCAATAAAGAGCACACAACAGTTACAAGTCCCACTAGAGGGTCCCTCTCTCTCCATGGGACTGTAGCTTGGGCATCTATCCCCCAGTTGGGATCAAGTCCAGTGCACAGGGGTCAATCAAGGCCGAATATTGATTTTATAATAAAGAGACGGATTAATGCTCCTGTTTTTTTTGTTTTTGAAATCAAACCATTCTAAGGGCAACAATTCGTTTGTGAGGTTTGGTATTAAAGTAGAGAAGAGCTTAGGCTGATCATGACACTACTAGGAAACATCCAGTGTAATTATTAGGACAGTGAAATGTTTGTTGTTTTGTCTCTGTACTCCAGCACTTTGGATTTGAAATGATAGAATGACGATGAGGTTGAAGTGCAGACTGTCAGCATTAATATGAGGGTATACTCATCCATGTCGGGTGAATCTTTTAGAAATTACAGCACTTTTTGTATATAGTCCTCCCATTTTAAGGGACCAAAAGTTTTTGGGACAAATTCACTTACACTGTATGTGTATTAAAGTAGCCAAAAGATTAGTATTTGGTCACATATTCCTAGCACATAATGATAACATCAAGCTTGACTCTACAAACTTGTTGGATGCATTTATTGTTTGTTTTGGTTGTTTCAGATTATTTTGTGCCCAGTAGAAATGAATGGTAAATAACGTACTTTGTAATTTTGGAGTCACTTTTACTGTAAATAAGAATGTAAATAAGAATATAATGTTTCTAAACTCTTCTACATTCATGTGGATGCTACCATGATTATGCATAATCCTAAATGAATTTGCGAATAATGATGACTGAGCAAGTTACAGAGGCAGGGGTTAAAGGAAAATATTCCTGCATATGGGAATATGCCTCTGGGGTTCGGTATTATAGCAAGTATTAATATACATGACCATCTGCTTTTACAAACACACTTTTCAACTAACATACTGTAGAGGCAGTCAGACAACTGGCCACGGTGTCAAATATTAATACTTAAAAAATAGACAATCCCTCATTTGGCAGGATGAGGAACATGAGGTCATGCACATCATATTTTTTTTTACCTTTATTTAACTAGGAAAGTCAGTTAAGAACAAATTCTTATTTTCAATGACGGCCTAGGAACAGGGGGTTAACTGCCTGTTCAGGGGCAGACCGACAGATATGTACCTTGTCAGCTTGGGGATTTGAACTTGCAACCTTTATGGTTACTAGTTCAACACTCTAACCACTAGGCTACCCTGCTACCCTGCCTATGGAAGCCTTTGGCGTGGTGTTCTCATCTTGTTGGTTGTAGCTCGTCCTTGTGTAACGAGGTGGTTTGATGAACCACACTGTGTGATGAGCAACCCGTGCCTGAGATCTGAAGACTTAGGTTAACTACTTGAGCAAATGCCAAGGCTTTAGCTCAGTAGGCTAACATAGTTGTGCCACCCAGACACATTCAGGTTCACATAATCCATCTTGTTCACTTCCTTTAGAACAGCTTTTTATTTATTTTTTTTATTTTTTATTTCACCTTAATTTAACCAGGTAAGCTAGTTGAGAACAAGTTCTCATTTGCTACTGCGACCTGGCCAAGATAAAGCATAGCAGTTCAACACATACAACAACACAGAGTTACACATGGAATGAACAAAACATTCAGTCAATAATACAGTAGAAAAAAAGAAAACAAAGTTTATATACAGTGAGTGCAAATTAGGTCAAATAAGGGAGTTAAGGCAATAAATAGGCCATGGTTGCGAAGTAATTACAATATAGCAATTAAACACTGGAATGGTAGATGTGCAAAAGATGGATGTGCAAGTAGAGATACTGTGGTGCAAAAGGAGCAAAATAAATAAATACAGTATGGGGATGAGGTAGATAGATGGGCTGTATACAGATGGGCTATGAACAGGTGCAGTGATCTGTGAGCTGCTCTGATAGCTGGTTCTTAAAGCTAGTGAGGGAGATGGGAATCTCCAGCTTCAGTGATTTTTGCAGTTCGTTCCAGTCAGTGGCAGCAGAGAACTGGAAGGAAAGGCGACCAAAGGAGGAATTGGTTTTGGGGGTGACCAGTGAGATATACCTGCTGGAGCACGTGTTACAAATGGGTGCTGCTATGGTGACCAGCGAGCTGAGATAGGGTGGGGCTTTACCTAGCAGAGACTTGTAGATAACCTGTAGCCAGTGAGTTTGGCGACGAGTATGAAGCGAGGGCCAGCCAATGAGAGCGTATAGGTCGCAGTGGTGAGTAGTGTATGGGGCTTTGGTGGCAAAACGGATGGCACTGTGATAGACTACATCCAGTTTGCTGAGTAGAGTGTTGGAGGCTATTTTATAGATGACATCGCCGAAGTCAAGGATCGGTAGGATGGTCAGTTTTACGAGGGTATGTTTGGCAGCATGAGTGAAGGAAGCTTTGTTGTGAAATAGGAAGCCGATTCCAGATTTAATTTTGGATTGGAGATGCTTAATGTGATTCTGGAAGGAGAGTTTACAGTCTAGCCAGACACCTAGGTATTGCGTAGTTATCCATGTATTCTAAGTCAGAGCCGTCCAGAGTAGTGATGCTGGATGGGCGGGCAGGTGTGGGCAATGATCGGTTGAATAGCATGCATTTAGATATATTTGCGTTTAAGAGCAGTTGGAGGCCAAGGAAGGAGAGTTGTATGGCATTGAAGCTCATCTGGAGGTTAGTTAACACAGTGTCTAAAGAAGGGCCGGAAGTATACAGAATGGTGTCGTCTGCGTAGAGGTGGATCAGAGAATCACCAGCAGCAAGAGCGACATCATTGATGTATACAGAGAAGAGAGTCGGTCCGAGAATTGAACCCTGTGGCACCCCCATAGAGACTGCCAGAGGTCCGGACAACAGGCCCTCCGATTTGACACACTGAGCTCTATCAGAGAAGTAGTTGGTGAACCAGGCGAGGCAGTCATTTGAGAAACCAAGGCTGTTGAGTCTGCCAATAAGAATGTCGTGATTGACAGAGTTGAAAGCCTTGGCCAGGTCGATGAATACAGCTGCACAGTAATGTCTCTTATCGATGGCGGTTATGATATCGTTAAGGACCTTGAGCGTGGCTGACGTGCACCCATGACCAGCTCGGAAACCAGATTGCATTGCGGAGAAGGTACGGTGTGATTCAAAATGGTCAGTAATCTGTTTGTTAACTTGGCTTTCGAAGACCTTAGAGATGCAGGGTAGGATAGATATAGGTCTGTAGCAGTTTGGGTCTAGAGTGTCTCCCCCTTTGAAGAGGGGGATGACCGCGGCAGCTTTCCAATCTTTGGGAATCTCAGACGATATGAAAGAGAGATTGAACAGGTTAGTAATAGGGAACAAAAAAGAAAGAGAGGGTCCAGATTGTCTAGCCCGGCTGATTTATAGGGGTCCAGATTTTGCAGCTCTTTCAGAACATCAGCTATCTGGATATGGGTGAAGGAGAAATGGTGGGGGCTTGGGCGGGTTGCTGTGGAGGGTGCCGGGCAGTTGACCGGGGTAGGGGTAGCCAGGTGGAAAGCATGGCCAGCCGTAGAGAAATGCTTATTGAAATTCTCAATTATAGTGGATTTGTTGGTTGTAACAGTGTTTCCTAGCCTCAGAGTAGTGGGTAGCTGGGAGGAGGTGCTCTTATTCTTTATGGACTTTACAGTGTCCCAGAACTTTTTTGTTTGTACTGCAGGATGCAAATTTCTGTTTAAAAAAGCTAGCCTTAACTTTCCCAACTGCCTGTGTATATTGGTTCCTAACTTCCCTGAAAAGTTGCATATCACGGGGGCTATTCGATGCTAATGCAGATTGCCACAGGATGTTTTTGTGCTGGTCAAGAGTAGACAGGTCTGGAGTGAACTAATGGCTATATCTATTCCTGGTTCAAATGTTTTTGAATGGAGCATGCCTATTTAAGATGGTGAGGAAGGCACTTTTAAAGAATAACCAGGCATCCTCTACTGTCGGGATGAGGTCAATGTGATTCCAGGATACTCCGGCCAGGTCGATTAGAAAGGCCTGCTCGCAGAAGTGTTTTAGGGAGCGTTTGACAGTGATGAGGGGTGGTCGTATGCTCGCAGACCCATTACGGATGCAGGCAATGAGGCAGTGATCGCTGAGATCTTGGTTGAAAACAGCAGAGGTGTATTTGGAGGGTAAGTTAGTTAGGATGATATCTATGAGGGTGCCTGTGTTTATGGATTTGGGGTTATATCTGGTAGGTTCATTGATAAATTGTGTGAGATTGAGGGTATCAAGCTTAGATTGTAGGATGGCCGGGGTGTTAAGCATGTCCCAGTTTAGGTCACCTAGCAGCACGAGCTCAGAAGATAGATGGGGGCAATCAAATCACATATGGTGTCGAGGGCACAGCTGGGGGCAGAGGGTGGTCTATAGCAAGCGGCAACGGTGAGAGACTTGTTTCTGGAGAGGTGGATTTTTAGAAGTAGAAGCTCAAATTGTTTGGGTACAGACCTGGATAGTAAGACAGAACTCTGCAAGTTATCTTTGCAGTAAATTGCAACACCGCCTCCTTTGGCAGTTCTATCTTGTCGGAAAATGTTATAGTTAGGAATGGAAATTTCCGAATTTTTGGTGGTCTTCCTAAGCCAGGATTCAGACAGGGCTAGGACATCCAGATTGGTGGAGTGTGCTAGGGCAGTGAATAAAACAAACTTAGGGAGGAGGCTTCTAATGTTAACATGCATGAAACCAAGGCTTTTACGGTTGCAGAAGTCAACAAATGAGAGAGCCTGGGGGATGGGAGTGGAGGTAGACACTGCAGGGCCTGGATTAACCTCTACATCACCAGAGGAACAGAGGAGGAGTAGGATAAGGGTACGGCTAAAGGCTAACAGAACTGGACGCCTAGTACGTTCAGAACAGAGAGTAAAAGTTGTGCTGAATTTGACACACAATTCACAATTCAATTCTTATTTTCAACAATCCAATGGTCATGAAGGGATTTATCTTATCATTCTATGAACTTGGTGTCCGCACGTTTCAATGAATTCCATTTCAGGGGCCCATCGAAAATGATCTGCGGTGGAAGATAACAGAATATGGCCTGCCATGTGAGCCATGTGCGTAGTAGCAGTGAATTTATACCGCACTGTCACATAATATGATGGAGATTGTAAAGGCATGGAAAGTATATTTTAAACGCTACAGTGGCCAAATCTTCACATAAACAAATGTAGGATCTTAATTTTGAAAATAGTCCTGCAGGAACAGGAAATGTGAGTTACTATGTGAATTATAATTAATGGACATTTTTGTAGGCATTGGTCAATTTTTTGGTGAGGGGAAAGTCAAGCCTAAAATTGTTTCGTGGAAATTACAAACTTCAGAAGCCTTTTTAAACCTCAAATACACTACACATTTTAAATGTCCTGCATTTCAGGGATGTTCTCCTTCAATAGGGTGATCCAATTAAAATCCTACACCCGTAATAAGAAGAGATGGGTTGTCTGCTTGGGTGGGAATAGCAGTTCTACTGTATGTTGGTTACTGTCATAATTCAGTCAAACGTAAAAGTAATTCACCATAATTTTTCTGTCACGTTCTGACCTTAGTTCCTTTTTTACGTCTTTATTTTAGTTGGTCAGGGCGTGAGTTGGGGTGGGCATTCTATGTTGTTTTTCTATGTTTTGTTCTGTTGTTATATTTCTATGTGTTTGGCCTAGTATGGTTCTCAATCAGAGGCAGGTGTCAGTCGTTGTCTCTGATTGGGAGCCATATTTAGGTAGCCTGTTTTCTATTGTGTTTTGTGGGTGGTTGTATCCTGTGTTAGTGTTTTCACCATACGGGACTGTTTCGGTTGGTTGTTTGTACTTTTGTTATTTTGTTCAGTGTTCTGTTGATTTATTAAATATATCATTATGGACACTTACCACGCTGCACATTGGTCTGATCCTTGCTACTCCTCACCTGAAGAAGAGGAATTCCGTTACATTTTCTAAACCATTGAAAGCTATTTTCAACTCAACTTGAAATATTACTGAACAAAAAATTAAAACGCAACATGTAAAGTATTAGTCCCATGTTTCATGAGCTGAAATAATAGATCCCAGAAATTTTCCATACGCACAAAAAAAAGTATTTCTCTCAAATATTGTGCACACATTTGTTTACATCCCTGTTAGTGAGCATTTCTCCAAGATAATCCATCCTCCTGACAGGTGTGGCATATCAAGAAGCTGATTAAGCAACATAATCACAACACAGGTGCACCTTGTGCTGGGGACAATAAAAGGCCACTCTAAACTGTGCAGTTTTGTCACACAACACAATGCCACAGATGTATCAAGTTTTGAGGGAGCATGCAATTGGCATGCTGACTGCAGGAAAGTCCTCCAGAGCTGTTACCAGAGAATGTAATGGTAATTTATCTACCAAAAGCTGCCTCCAATGTTGTTTTAGAGAATTTGGCAGTACGTCCAGCAAGTCTCACAACCGCAGGCGAAATGTAACCACGCCAGCCCAGGACCTCCACATCCAGTTTCTTCACCTGCGGGATCGCCAGCCACCCGGACAGCTGATGAAAATGTGCGTTCACACAACCAAAGAATTACTGGACAAACTGTCATAAACAGTCTCAGGAAAGCTCATCTGTGTGCTCATTGTCCTCACTAGGGTCTTGACCTGGCTGCATTTTGGCATCGTAATCAACTTCAGTGGGCAAAATGCTCACCTTCGATGGCCACTGGCACGCTGGAGAAGCGTGCTTTTTACAGATGAATCCTGGATTCAACTGTACCGGGAAGATGGCAGACAGCGTAAATGGCGTTGTGTGGGCGAGTGGTTTGCTGATGTCAACGTTGTGAACCTAGTGCCCCATGGTGGCGGTGGGGTTATGGTATGGGCAGGCACAAGCTCCGGACAACAAACCCAATTGCATTTTGCATACACAGAGATACCGTAATGATATCCTGAGGCCCATTCATCCGTCGCCATCACCTAATATTTCAGCATGATAATGCATGGCCCGATGTCACAAGGATCTATACACAATTCCTGGAAGTTGTAAGTATCCCAGTTCTTTCATTGCCTGCATACTCACCAGACATGTCATCCATTGAGCATGTTTGGGATGCTCTGGATCGACACGTACGACAACATGTTCCAGTTCACACCAATATCCAGCAACTTCGCACAGCCATTGAAGAGTACTGGGACAACATTCCACAGGCCACAATGAACAGCCTGATCAAATCTATGTGAAGGAGATGTCGCACTGCATGAGGAAAATGGTGTTCACAACAGTTTTCTAATCCATGCAAAAATGTATTCCCAGTCATGTGAAATCCATAAATTAGGGCCTAATTAATTAATTCCAATTGACTGATTTCCTTATATGAACTGTAACTCAGTAAAATATTTACAATTGTTGCATTTACATTTTTTTCTAGGTGTAGTTTGCAGTGTTTCCCTAAGGTGCCATGGGTGAACAGTGTTATCCCCAGTGGCTGCAATGTGGGCTGTAGAAAGACAGTTCATCTGAACATCACTGATGTAAGTCTGGAAAACCACCTGGGTAATTGAATAATTTATGATTCTATCCCAAACAATCCATCAGTGGCCAGGAGAGTTTAGGGCTTTGGTGGCCAAATCACAAGTAATACAACTTGCAGACAGCCTGGGTTGGTCTCAGGGGTAAGCGTCAGATGATGGAGTGGAAGACATAGGCTGTGTGGATGGAGCATGTGAGGAGGGGGACAGCTGGCATAATGGAGTTGGATGATTCTGGATATCTATGTGGTTCATTCTAGGACCAGCCATCTCCCTGCTCCATGGGCTTGGAGCCCCCAGTCTAGGGCTAGCCTCCTCCCCGATCCATGGGCTTGGATCCCCCCAGTCTAGGGCCAGCAGCCTCCCTGATTCATGGGCTTGGAGCCCCCAGTCTAGGGCCAGCCTCCTGAGCCCATGTCACTCCTCTAGAATAGTGACCTCCCTAGGGACATTGTTAAGCAGTCCTCTAGTCTGTAGCTCAGTTGGTAGAGCATGAAGCTTGTCATGCCAGGATAGTGAATTCAATTTCCCCCTAAAATGTAAGCATGCATGACTGTAAGTCACATTGGATGAAAGTGTCTGTCTAAATGGCATTTATTATTACTATTATTATTAGTAGTAGTAGTAGTAGTAGTAGCAGTACTAGTAGTAGAAGTAGTAGCAATAACAGTAGAAGTAGTAGCAGTAGTAGAAGTAGCAATAGCAGTAGTAGCAGTAGTAGAAGTAGCAATAGCAGTAGTAGTAGTAGTAGTAGTAGAAGTAGTAGCAATAGCAGTAGTAGTAGTAGCAGTAGTAGAAGTAGTAGCAGCAGTAGTAGTAGCAGTAGTAGTAGTAGAAGTAGTAGCAATAGCAGTAGTTGTAGTAGCTTTGGAAGTAGTAGAGGTAGTAGTAGTAGTAGCAGCAGAAGTAGCAATATTATTATTTTTAGTAGTAGTAGTAACAGTAGAAGTAGTACTAGTAGTAGCAGTAGTGGATGTAGTAGCAGTATTATTAGTAGTAGCAGTAGTAGTACTAGCAGTAGCAGCAGTAGCAGTAGTAGTAGCAGTAGCAGCAGTAGTAGCAGCAGTAGCAGTAGTAGTAGCAGCAGTCGCAGTAGTAGCAGTAGCAGTAGCAGCAGTAGTAGCAGTAGCAGTAGTAGTAGTAGTAGTAGCAGCAGCAGCAGTAGTAGTAGCAGCAGTATTAGCAGTAGCAGCAGTAGTAGCAGCAGTAGTAGTAGTAGCAGTAGAAGCAGCAGCAGTAGCAGCAGTAGTAGTAGTAGTAGCAGTATTAGCAGTAGCAGTAGTAGTAGCAGCAGTAGTAGTAGTAGCAGCAGTAGTAGTAGTAGCAGCAGTAGCAGCAGTAGCAGCAGTAGTAGCAGCAGTAGTAGTAGTAGCAGTAGAAGCAGCAGCAGTAGCAGCAGTAGTAGTAGTAGCAGTAGCAGCAGTAGTAGCAGTAGCAGCAGTAGCAGTAGTAGTAGCAGCAGTAGTAGTAGTAGTAGCAGTAGTAGTAGTAGCAGTAGCAGCAGTAGTAGTAGCAGCAGTAGTAGTAGTAGCAGTAGCAGCAGTAGTAGCAGCAGTAGCAGTAGTAGTAGTAGCAGTAGCAGTAGTAGTAGTAGCAGTAGTAGTAGCAGCAGAAGTAGCAGTATTATTAATATTATTATTAGTAGTAACATTAGTAGTAGCAGTAGTAGTAGCAGCAGAAGTAGCAGTATTATTAATATTATTATTAGTAGTAACATTAGTAGTAGCAGTAGTAGTAATAGTAGTAGTAGATGTAGCAGTAGTAGCTAAAGTAGTGGAAGTGGTCCTCTAGTCTGTAGCTCTGATGGTAGAGCAAGGCGCTTGCAACGCCATGATAGTGGGTTGCATTTCCCCCTGAACATCCGTACTTAATGTAGCATGCATGCAATGTAAGTCACATTGGATAAAAGTATCTGTCTAAATTGCATTCATATGTATTATTATTATTAGTAGTAGTAGTAGTAGTGGCAATAGAAGTAGCAGTAGTAGTAATAGCAGTAGTATTAGTAGAAGAAGCAGTAGGAGTAGTAGTAGTAGTAGTAGTAGTAATAGCGGTAGTAGTAGCAGTAGTAGTAATAGTATTAGTAGTAGTAATAGCAGTAGTAGCAGTAGTAGTAGTATAGTAGTAGTAGTAGCAGTAGTATTAGCAGCAGTAGTAGTAGTAGCAGTAGTAGCAGTAGTAGTAGTAGTAGTAACAGTATTAGTAGTAGTAATAGCAGTAGCAGCAGTAGTAGTAGTATAGTAGTAGTAGCATTATTGGTGCTAGTAGTAGTAGTAGCAGTAGTAGTAGTAGTAGTAGCAGTAGTAGTAGCAGTAGTAGTAATAGTAGTAGTAGTGGTAATAGCAGTAAAAGTAATAGTGGTAGTACCAGTAGTATTAATCATATCACTTGGGCTCCCGAGTGGCGCTGCGGTCTAAGGAACTGCATCTCAGTGCTAGAGGCGTCACTACAGAACCTGGTTCGATTCTAGGCTGTATCACAACCGGCCGTGATTGGAAGTTCCATAGGGTGCTGCACAATTGGCCCAACGCCGTCCAGGTTAAGGTTTGGGCGGCGGAAGGCCGTCATTGTAAATAAGAATAAGTTATTAACTGACTTGTTTAGTTAAATAAAGGTTAAATCAAATAAACCAAATTGTAGAAGCAGTAGTAGTAGTAGCCGTACCATTAGCTGTAGTAGTAGCTGTAGTAGTAGTATAAGTAGTAGTAGTAGTTGTAGCAGTAACAGTACTACTTGTAGTAGCAGTAACAGTACTACTACTTGTAGTACTAGTAGCAGCAGTAGTAGCAGTAGCTGTAGTAGTAGCAGTAGTAGTGATATAAGTAATAGTAGTAATAGCAGTAGTAGTAATAGTAGCAGTAGTATCAGTACTAACAGTAGTAGTAGTAATCGTAGTAGCTGCAGTAGTAGTAGTACTAGTAGTACTAGCAGTAGCAGTAGTAGTAGTAGTAGTCGTAGTAGTTATAGTAGTAGTGGTAGTAGCAGTAACAGTGCTAGTAGAAGTAGTAGTAGTAGTTGTAGTAGTAGTAGCTGTAGTAATAATAATAATAGTAGCAGTAGTAGAAGCAGTAGTAGTATTATTAGTAGTAGTAGTAGTAGATGCAGTAGTAGCAGTATTAGTAGTAGTAGCAGTGGTATAAGTAGTAATAGTAGTAGTAGTAGCAGTAGCTGTAGTAGTAGCTGCAATAGTAGTAGTAGCAGTAGTAACAGTAGTAGTAGCAGTAGCAGTAGTAGTAATATCTGTAGTAGTGATAGTAGCAGTAGTAGTAATAGTAGCAGTAGTAGTAGTAATAGTAGTAGCAGTAGTTGTATTAGTAGCAGTAGCAGTATTACTATTATTAGGTTATGCTCCACAGACCATGGAAATGTCATTGGGTGATGGAAAGTGCTGGTTCCCACACCGATATGTCTTATGTCAATTTGTAAAGTTTGTAATCGATTTAAAGTGGGCAAATATTTGAGCTATATCGTTATCAATGTTCCCTGTAAGTGGGAATGTGACATTTAATAGCAATTGAGAGAGTGGATGTTTTTCAGCTGTCACTGTGAACACTATCAAATATCGAGAGAGAGAGAGAGAGAGAGAGAGAGAGCTTTAAGATCTGTTCGGGAGGGTTAGGGGCTGGTAGATCGTTTATCTAGAATCTCAAAGTCCGCCTCTATCCTGTGCGGTCTTTTTCTTCGGACCTGCAATGGATGTGACGACTGGATTTGCATTCTTTATCATTTTTCTGCAACTAATTCACGCGAATGGACTTTATTTATCCAATAGCATAGGTATGTGGGATTTGTGATATTATAGGCTACGTTTAATACAGTTGTGTAAAGCTTAACCTAGGCACCACGGTTGAGAATATGTTCTGATCACGATTCGACTCTTGATGCACGTCAATTTTACAGAGGTTATTTCGTAGCCCAGAAATGTTCAATAATATTTGACAGAAACATAAATATCCTGGAGTTGGTAAGGCTCTGTAGTTTGTTTATAAACAATGCAGTGTCTCAGTAAGGTTTCCATTTCTTTTGCATGACACCAACTTTTTCCCCATTTATTTTGCATCCAAACACAGTTTACGTGCGCTCAAATTCAGCATGTAAAGAACATTCTAATGGCAGATTCATCATGCACTATTGATAAGTCGTAAATTTGCTAATTTATAGTTGAAGTTTTTACAGCAGTTAGGCTATTAGTTTGCCTAACAACAACAACAACGACCTCAACAAATAATAATTTACATTTTGACTTGAAAATAAATGGTTGGAATTAAATTAAACTTGACACTTCAATTTAATTCATTTAAATACGACCTCGATTATTTCAAATTGACAGCTTTGAGCATCACACTGTCTTGACGCGTGCTTCCCTGCGTCACCTACTGGGTGGGTCACTGCTTCCAATCTAAACTGAAGTGGACAAAAGTGATGGATACAGTCGTGTGTAGTCTTGTTGTAAACATAGAATTTGAAATTACTAAAGAATGATAGTCTGCCTACCTACCTACCTACCTACCGTGTAAAACGCATGCTCATCTGCGCGCGGGGAACGGGCGTGAACACTTTGGCAATTGGCACACCGAAGTTTAAAACGCTGTTTGATAGGCCTATTGTCCAGGTTTCTTGTTGCCTGTGGTTTATTTGATATGGTAGGGAATATACCAAAGTCAGTTGTGGCTGTAAAATGTCTGATCTATATTAATCACAGATTCACATTGTATGATGTCATGTTTATCAAGTGAGACCCAGCATATTTATTTATTTACCCATGCTATTTAGATACCAAAGCTGTACCTGCTTGAGTGTGTGTGCGTGCTTGTGTGACTATGTGCATCTGAGCTCCTATGCATGATTGTGTGTGTATTGATCAGTGTGTGACTGTCTCTCCCTTTGTACACAGAGTCTCTGCAGCATGTCCTGAGGGAATATTTGGTGGTGAGGCCTGTGAACACTGACGCAGAAGGCCGCTTCCTCTCAGGTGCTGTCTCCGCAAATCAGCTGGACAGCCAGCACCAGCAGGTCTACAGACGCTGGAGGAGGGAGGCTGCAGCCACCTCAGACCCCAACCATGGAGACCTGGAGGAAGGAGATGGCACCGCCAGGCACAGGGAGACACTCTTCTACAACGTCACTGTGTTTGGCCGGGAGCTTCACCTGCACCTGCGCCTCAACTCCAGGCTGGTGGCCCCCGGAGCTAAAGTGGAGTGGCATGAGGAGGGCAACCAGACCCGCTACGAGCCTCTACTGGAGAGCGACTGCTTTTATGTAGGAGAGGTCACCAACGTCAGGGACACATCCGTCGCTCTCAGCAACTGTGATGGCCTGGTAAGTGCTGCATTGTTGAGGAATGTATCCCTCATGTATAGTTATTAACCTGCTAGTACGCCTGTAGAACGTATTAGGTGGCTTCAGTTGATCGACAGAGGGGGAAATGCCATAGTAATAAAGAGGGTTAGACTGAGGTCATCCAAGAGGCAGGAGAGGTTGAAAAGTGGAACCACTGCCCTGGTAGATTGTTGTGGTTGTGTATCACTGCACAGAAGGACTGAGGATATTTTCCATGTAAGGCAGATGTTTTTCATATGGTCTGCATCAAAATATAGGATTGTAAACAAAACTAAAGCTGTAATCTCATAATGAAACAAACTTCTCCCTGCTTGGCATTGCTGGTTGGCCTCCACCAGGCAGGGTGGCAGTATTCAGTATGCGGGTCATTGCTGATTGGCCTCCACCAGGCAGGGTGGCAGTATTCAGTATGCGGGTCATTGCTGATTGGCCTCCACCAGGCAGGGTGGCAGTATTCAGTATGCAGGTCATTGCTGATTGGCCTCCACCAGGCAGGGTGGCAGTATTCAGTATGCAGGTCATTGCTGATTGGCCTCCACCAGGCAGGGTGGCAGTATTCAGTATGCGGGTCATTGCTGATTGGCCTCCACCAGGCAGGGTGGCAGTATTCAGTATGCAGGTCATTGCTGATTGGCCTCCACAAGGGCAGTGTGGCAGTATTCAGTATGCAGGTCATTGCTGATTGGCCACCACTAGGCAGTGTGGCAGTATTCAGTATGCAGGTCATTGCGGATTGGCCTCCACCAGGCAGGGTGGCGGCATTCAGTATGCAGGTCTCTGTGCTGTTGGAGGTGGGAGGCCCAGGGGAGGTTTTAGTGCCTGGAGGCTAACACTTCATATCTCAAACAGCTGCTTCATCCCCTCTCCCTCCCACCCTGCAGGAAATAAACCACGTCTCCTTATTAATGATCACATGAAATAGTTTAGCTGAAATCCCCTCTGTTTAATTAAATATACTCCTTAGAGACACACACACTAATACTCTCTCAAGGTAGGTTTCAGACAAGTCTGCGTTTAGAATTAGCGATAAACAATTTGTTAAAAAAAGACACCACTGTGATTTTCTCTCTTTACACCGTGTTGTTTACCATGTCCCCTGGACAAATCACTCCGCAGTGCTATGATCAGAACTGTCCAATAAACAGATCCAGATTGCAGTGTCAGAAAACAACCATCAAGGGAAAGACTGGTCTTCAAACACGGACAGTCTCACTGGCGAGTGTCTGTCCATGAGTGACTTCAATTACTAGCTTTAGTTGATCGACAGAGGGGGAAATGCCATAGTAATAAAGAGGGTTAGACTGAGGTCATCCAAGAGGCAGGAGAGATTGAAAAGTGGAACCACTGCCCTGGTAGATTGTTGTGGTTGTGTATCACTGCACAGAAGGACTGAGGATATTTTCCATGTAGGCAGATGTTTTTCATATGGTCTGCATCAAAATATAGGATTGTAAACTAAACTAAAGCTGTAATCTCATAATGAAACAAACTTCTCCCTGCTTGGCATTGCTGGTTGGCCTCCACCAGGCAGGGTGGCAGTATTCAGTATGCGGGTCATTGCTGGTCGGCCTCCACCAGGCAGGGTGGCAGTATTCAGTATGCAGGTCATTGCTGATTGGCCTCCACCAGGCAGGGTGGCAGTATTCAGTATGCAGGTCATTGCTGATTGGCCTCCACCAGGCAGGGTGGCAGTATTCAGTATGCAGGTCATTGCTGATTGGCCTCCACCAGGCAGGGTGGCAGTATTCAGTATGCGGGTCATTGCTGGTCGGCCCCAGGTCATTGGTACTGCAGGCCAGGCATGAGTACCACCATTAGCAGACTGCAGCAGACCAGCAGCAAAGTGGAGCTTGTGTACATAAAGTGTCTCAGAGAAGGAAAGAGTGCTGATCTAAGATCAGGTCCCTCCGTGTATTCATTATGATCTAAAATATAAAACTGATCCTAGATCAGTACTCCTACTCCAAGATTCTTTATGAATACGGGTCCAGAGTAGGCTGCTGCACTGAGAAGGGCAGGGGCATGATGCTGGTCCTGGACCCCTGCTAAGAGACAAGTGAGTAAGGAATGCCCTACAAGCAGAGGCACAAGCTGTTGCCATTGCCACAGTATCTGTAGGAGGAAGTGACATCCACCAAATGATTCTCAGAAAAAAAGTGATGTGTTGGTATGGCCTCTTAGGTTAGATTTAGTGTGATTACCAGTCTCTTTAGCTAACATTTCACCCGCCACTCCTTGTCATTGCCAAAAAATACTGGTCTTTCGGCAATGTCAATGTTCAATATGCGCTGAATTTACAGCGGAGTTGCTCATTGGTTGTTGGAAAAAACATGATTATTTTCCATGACATCATGTGGAGCTTCGAAATTAGAATTTATAACAAAGTAAGTTGAATTTTGATGCTTAAAATCAAAACGTAGACATTTTGTGGTTGAAATTGTTGTATGCATTTAGTTTGAGAATTTAGATGTGAGCATCTGAACAAACAAAAAACTGTTGCTTAGCAACCGAATACCAACGTGTTCTGTGGAGAAAAAAAGATAAGAGTTCCAAAATGTGCATACATTTTTTGTTGTGATTGGAAGATAGCTGTGAGGGTGATCGAATCATGATCAAATCCTCTGTTTTCCTCGAGCTCATTAATGATAGAACGTTCATATTTGAAGATGGCAGAAAGGCCAGTCTCCTTGGCACATGACATGGAGTGGATTAGCTAAAGAGACTGGTACCCAGGCTAAATTAGATTGGGTGGCCTGAGCAAATCTGCTGTGGCCTATGCTACAGACAGTTGTCATGGAAACCATCCTCTTATGCAATTTGTCCTGAGGGGTCAGCCTGTCAGTTTAAAGTCTCTGTGTGTGTGTGTGATATCTATCTATTTTTTCCCTCATCCCTTCTCTGTGTGATCTGTCCCATTTGACCTTGTTCCAGAGATGCATTGCGTTGCTGAATTATAATTAAATATAACTTACATATCACTTTCTCTGTGTTATAATATCATAGCAGTCAATCCTCTACTACAAGGGTTCTTAAACTTTTACAGCTCGAGACCCGAATGAGACATTGACCGTTCCACCATGACCCAAATCGTCCTCCAATAACACAAATTAAGAATAAATAGTGTGTGATTATAGCTGTATTGTCATAACTCACAGCCCACCTCTCACATGCCCAGGACCCACTTTGGGTACGGATCCATAGTTTAAGAAAGCCTTCTGTACTACAAACAGTAAGAACAGCTGGTAGTCTTATCCAACTTTCAATCAAGCCACCAAAGACACCATAATCCCATACAGACCACACGCTTCCCAAAAGTTCAGGAAATGAAGCAATTTTGCGTTGTGATGGTTTCTGTGTTGGTTGGAAAACCTTCAGCCTTTGCACGACATAGCCTATGTCAGCTGTGTTTAACCTAGTGACAAAGATGCATACCTTTCTCAAGTTTCTGTCATCCCAGGGGTCTTTTCTCAACACCACTAGCCTAGTGGTTAGAGTGTTGGACTAGTAACCAGAAGGTTGCAAGTTCAAATCCCCGAGCTGACAAGGTACAATTCTGTCATTCTGCCCCTGAACAGGCAGTTAACCCACTAGGCCATCATTGAAAATAAGAGTTTGTTCTTAACTGACTTGCCTAGTTAAATAAAGGTAAAACAAAAAAAATGTCACTTATTTAGTTGGGTTAACTTTTGTGCTATAATCAAGTTGTATGAATTTTGTTCATGTTGCTCCCCTGGCACGGATGTGGCTGGGGTGTTTGTAGCTGTGTCAGTAATTACACAACCTCCGAGCCTTCTCAAATCAATGTTGAGCCAAAATGCACCAAATTGGACCAGGGCTGACTGTTTCAGCCATCTGTCGCACCTCTCCCTGGTTTGGGTCACTCTCTTTGTGGTGTTGAGCGGGCCATGGAGAGGGGTGAAAGAGGAACACTTTTCGGGTAGGGCCATTCCAGAATCCCCTGGCTCTCTATGGAGTAGCTGTGGCCTTTGGTTATTCCATTGGAAGGACAGAGTGGGGAGCCCACTGTGACTACACAGGCACACTTTCTTTCCTCTCACCAGGAGTTTAGATTCGTTTCTGTTTGAGTGTGGATGGAAACCTCAGTCCTAATTGTAGGATACAAGATGGCATTCTTCTGGTGTTATTTTCTTCCCTCTCTCCATCGCTCATCCATCTGGCTGTAGGCCCAGTCCAGCAGGCTATAGACCTAGTCCAGCAGGCTATAGACCCAGTCCATCTGGCTGTAGGCCCAGTCCAGCAGGCTATAGACCTAGTCCAGCAGGCTGTAGACCCAGTCCAACAGGCTATAGACCTAGTCCAGCAGGCTGTAGACCCAGTCCAACAGGCTGTAGACCCAGTCCAACAGGCTGTAGACCCAGTCCAGCAGGCTGTAGACCCAGTCCAGCAGGCTGTAGACCCAGTCCAACAGGCTGTAGGCCCAGTCCAGCAGGCTATAGACCTAGTCCAGCAGGCTATAGACCCAGTCCATCTGGCTGTAGGCCCAGTCCAGCAGGCTATAGACCTAGTCCAGCAGGCTATAGACCCAGTCCATCTGGCTGTAGGCCCAGTCCAGCAGGCTATAGACCTAGTCCAGCAGGCTGTAGACCCAGTCCATCTGGCTGTAGGCCCAGTCCAGCAGGCTATATACCTAGTCCAGCAGGATATAGACCCAGTCCATCTGGCTGTAGGCCCAGTCCAGCAGGCTATAGACCCAGTCCAGCAGGCTGTAGACCCAGTCCAGCAGGCTGTAGACCCAGTCCAGCAGGCTGCAGACTCAGTCCAGCAGGCTATAGTCCCAGTCCAACAGTCTATAGACCCAGTCCAGCAGGCTGTAGACTCAGTCCAGCAGGCTGTAGGCCCAGTACATCCAGCAGGCTATAGACCCAGTCCAGCAGGCTGTAGGCCCAGTACATCCAGCAGGCTGTAAGCCCAGTCCAGCAGGCTGTAGGCCCAGTCCAGCAGGCTGTAGACCCAGTCCATCTGGCTGTAGGCCCAGTCCATCTGGCTGTAGGCCCAGTCCAGCAGGCTATAGACCCAATCCAGCAGGCTGTAGGCCCAGTCCAGCAGGCTATAGACCCAGTCCAACAGGCTATAGACCCAGTCCAGCAGGCTGTAGACTCAGTCCAGCAGGCTGTAGGCCCAGTCCAGCAGGCTATAGACCCAGTCCAGCAAGCTGTAGGCCTAGTACATCCAGCAGGCTGTAGGCCCAGTCCATCTGGCTGTAGGCCCAGTCCAGCAGGCTGTAGACCCAGTCCATCTGGCTGTAGGCCCAGTCCATCTGGCTGTAGGCCCAGTCCAGCAGGCTGTAGACCCAGTCCTGCAGGCTGTAGGCCCAGTCCACCTGGCTGTAGGCCCAGTCCACCTAGCTGTAGGCCCAGTCCAGCAGGCTGTAGGCACAGTCCAGCAGGCTGTAGGCCCAGTCCATGTGGCTGTAGGCCCAGACCAGCAGGCTGTTGTGTGACGGCCCTGAATTTTTCTGAACCGTCTCAGTGCAGCTCCTTCCAATAGGGCGCTTTTCCTTTAATTCCCAATTAAATAGCCAGCATCAGCTGCGCAAAAGTGGGGTTGTGATGGAGACGTGACTGAGGATGTGTTCAACCCTCAGTTCCCGAAGCTTCTCTATTCCGGTTGTTTTGTTGCTGTTAAACGTGTGTTTTGTAGCCTAAGAGAGTTTACCCAGGATCGGATCCACTCTTTGCGTCCGTGGACTACACCTCTCTGTTCTTCGTGGCCTTTCTCCGCTGGAGATCTGTTGGCGGATTGGATTGTCTGACTGACCACCACCTTTTTGTATACGGTATTTCATTTGTTTTGATATGATGTATACGGTGATGATTTATGTAGTTAGATGTAGTTGAGGACTTAGTAAGAGCTGATACGCTTTAAAGTTCTGTGGTAAAATTATTGTTATATTGATTGTATGATTAATACTGGGTTTACGCTACACGGAATGAACGGACAAACATTGCGTGACAAAAGTCACTTGAGTTCACTGAACTCCTTTACCGGGCTGGACTCTTTTTAGGCCCGAGGTACAGGACATTTCTGGAAGAACCAGACAGAACTCATTGTGTTATATTATTATATGTGTGTGTAATCATTGATGTTGCTAATACAACCCACGCAAAATAATATAGTTGTTTTTGAAGTTCTTTACAATGTTTTACGGGTTTATGAAAAGCTTATTTCCATCCTGACTTTTACATAAGTCCTTTGTATTGGTGTAGACTAGCCGGACCAGATGGGACTCATTCCCTCCCAAACTAAAAGGAGAAACCAATGTTTTCTCTGGTAGGCACAACCTACCTGGCACCCCTATAAATAATAACCTCAAGTCAAAACCGTTACAGTAGGCCCTGTCCAGCAGGCTGTAGACCCAGTCCATCTGGCTGTAGGCCCAGTCCATCTGGCTGTAGGCCTTGTCTAGTAGGCGTGTTACATTCAAAGGGACATATTGACATGCTTGTCAGGATTTATAGTTGAGAGAACAGGCCCAGCTGGAGTGAAAAGAGCATCTTTGACCTGGAAGACACAAGGCCTCTGCG
>NC_143050.1:12957500-12970000 GCF_057628025.1 Oncorhynchus mykiss
GCAATATGTAGAGCACATAGGTACTAATACAAAACAATATCCCACATCGCAGGTGGGAAAAATTACACACAAAGTATGATCCCCAATTAGAGACAACGATCATCAGCTGCCTCCTATTGGGAACCATACACACACACACCAACATAGAAACACAATAACTAGAAACCCCCCTAGTCACGCCCTAACCTATTACACCATAGAGAACATTAGCGTTGTAGCTCTTATTTCGGGACTCTGAAACAACTCTGAATTGAGCCACAATTATTGTCAACCTATGTGTATTGAGCACTATTCCTGAGGAAAAACAATACTGCATGGATGTTTGGGAATCTGATGACCCTGAGGAGGACGTTGGGAAAAAAATATTGTGGGTATTGAGTAGACTGATACCCTACGTAACCTCTCTAGGGTACGTGGGATGCTAGCATCCCATCTGGCCAACATCCAGTGAGGTTGCAGAGCGCCAAAATCAATTACAGAAATGCTCATTATAAAAATTCAGAAAACAAAACATGTTTTACATAGGTTTAAAGATGAACTTCTTGTTAAACCAACCACAGTGTCATATTTATAAAATGCTTTACGGCGAAAGCATACCTAGCCCAGAACACACCTAGCCCAGAACATAGCCCAGTTGACAAATTATTACAAACAGTAACCAGCCAAGCAGAAGCGTTACAAAACTCAGAAATAGAGATAAAATTAATCCCTTACCTTTGATGATCTTCATATTGTGGCAATCAGGAGACATTAATTTACTCAATTTACTGTTCCTTTTGTTCGATGAAGTCTCTTCATATCCAAAAACCTCCGTTTTCTTACTCTTTTAAATGACTGCTCCACTTGTTGACAGCTCGATCCACACAGCAGACATTGTGGGCTAGGTTAGGAATGCTGTGTTGCACGTGTAGCACAACATTTTACATGGCGTCATTACGTCATGTACCTGTGGTATATAGGTATGTATGTCATGTACCTGTGTTATATAGGTATGTATGTCATGTACCTGTGTTATATAGGTATGTATGTCATGTACCTGTGTTATATAGGTATGTATGTCATGTACCTGTGTTATATAGGTATGTACGTCCTGTACCTGTGTTATATAGGTATGTATGTCATGTACCTGTGTTATGTAGGTATGTATGTCATGTACCTGTGTTATATAGGTATGTATGTCATGTACCTGTGTTATATAGGTATGTACGTCAGCTTTGACATGGGTTTTGCACATTGGCGTTCAACTAGACATCGGCCAATACCGATGTTGGCATTTTTAGCTAACATCGTCTGATTCCGATATGTTCACCGATATATCGTGCATCCCTAGCTGCTGGGTGATGTTGGTATGCTGCTGGGTGATGTTGGTATTAGAGGTCGACCGATTAGGATTTTTCAACGCCGATACCGATTATTGGAGGACCAAAAAAAAAGCCAATACCGATTAATCGGATGATTTTTATATATATATTTGTAATAATGACAATTACAACAATACAGAATGAACAATGAACACTTTTATGTTAACTTAATATAATACAATATAATACATAAAATCAGTTTAGTCTCAAATAAATAATTAAACATGATCAATTTGGTTTAAATAATGGAAAAACAAAGTGTTGGAGAAGAAAGTAAAAGTACAATATGTGCCATGTAAAAAAGCTAACGTTTAAGTTCCTTGCTCAGAACATGAGAACATATGAAAGCTGGTGGTTCCTTTTAACACGAGTCTTCAATATTCCCAGTAAAAGGGCACAAGGCGAGACCCAGATGCAGACACGGGAGGCAGATGGTTTGAGTCTTTTATATTTATTAATCAATCTAAAAGGGGTAGGCAAGAGAATGGTCGTTGACAGGCAAAAGGTCAAAACCAGTTCAGAGTCCAGAAGGTACAGAGTGGCAGGCAGGCTCGAGGTCAGGGCAGGCAGAATGGTCAGGCAGGTGGGTACGGAGTCCAGAAAACAGGCAAGGGTCAAAACCGGGAGGACTAGAAAAAGAGAATAGAAGCAGGAGTACAGGAAAACACGCTGGTTGACTTGAAAGACATACAAGACGAACTGGCACAGAGAGACCAGAAACACAGGGATGTTGGTATGCTGCTGGGTGATGTTGGTATGCTGCTGGGTGATGTTGGTATGCTGCTGGGTGATGTTGGTATGCTGCTGGGTGATGTTGGTATGCTGCTGGGTGATGTTGGTATGCTGCTAGGTGATGTTGGTATGCTGCTGGGTGATGTTGGTATGCTGCTGGGTGATGTTGGTATGCTGCTGGGTGATGTTGGTATGCTGCTGGGTGATGTTGGTATGCTGCTGGGTGATGTTGGTATGCTGCTGGGTGATGTTGGTATGCTGCTGGGTGATGTTGGTATGCTGCTGGGTGATGTTGGTATGCTGCTGGGTGATGTTGGTATGCTGCTGGTGTTTTGGTATGCTGCTGGGTGATGTTGGTATGCTGCTGGGTGATGTTGGTATGCTGCTGGGTGATTTTGGTATGCTGCTGGGTGATGTTGGTATGCTGCTGGGTGATGTTGGTATGCTGCTGGGTGATGTTGGTATGCTGCTGGGTGATGTTGGTATGCTGCTGGGTGATGTTGGTATGCTGCTAGGTGATGTTGGTATGCTGCTGGGTGATGTTGGTATGCTGCTGGGTGATGTTGGTATGCTGCTGGTGTTTTGGTGGTCTTGCCACAGGAGGACAAAAGCGTGTACGAGGTTGGGCTGTCTCATTTTTATTTTTGTATTTGTATTTATTATGGATCCCCATTAGTTGCTGTCAAGGCACCAGCTACTCTTCCTGGAGTCCAGCAACAATTAAGGCAGTAATATACATTATAATAACAATTTTAAACATGAAACATTTTACAATACATTAAGTGTGTGGTCATCATTGTGTATAGCTGAGTGCTTTAATTTAAAAGCATCCTCCTTCTTCGTTTGGGCAACATGTCAGTTAGTTGTGTGGGGGAATGCCTAGATCTCTGTTGCGCCTTGGTAACCAATGTGGGGAAAAAACTAGCTTTGAAATGAATAATCCACATGAAAAGGCTGGACTTCCTGTGGCTGTCAGGGCGCTGGGCAACTCCTGTCCGTCTCCTCTCCCTCAGTGTCACGGATCCCTCTGGAACTTTCATTACACACACCTGGCCCCTATTCTCAGTGATTAGTAATTATATAAGTGTGCCCTTGGTTTACCAGTGCTCTGTCCATTATTGTTACTATGTCCGTTGGTGCGTGTGAGTACCTGTGCTGTGTGTTTTGGCGTTCGTGGCATTGTAGATTGCGCAGATGATTATTGGTCTCGTCCGTGTGTTAATCATTGTGGTCATGTGTTATTTATTCGAGGTACTCCTCGCTCTTTTGTTTTGGGTTTCTACCCTGTGTTTTGTTACGCGTTGTTTGGTCTTTGTCCCCGTGCCTCTACATGGCACGCCATAATTTGGGCTTATTAAAAAAAACTATTACGCATTCCTGCGCCTGTCTTCTGAATATTTCATACCAACGTGACACTCAGACTCTCATGTTCCCTCAGCCCTGTTTTAGAGGGACACAGTAAGACATGTTCTCTCAGCCCTGTTTTAGAGGGACACAGTAAGACATGTTCTCTCAGCCCTGTTTTAGAGGGACACAGTAAGACATGTTCTCTCAGCCCTGTTTTAGAGGGACACAGTAAGACATGTTCTCTCAGCCCTGTTTTAGAGGGACACAGTAAGACATGTTCTCTCAGCCCTGTCTTAGAGGGACACAGTAAGACATGTTCTCTCAGCCCTGTCTTAGAGGGACTCAGTAAGACATGTTCTCTCAGCCCTGTTTTAGAGGGACACAGTAAGACATGTTCTCTCAGCCCTGTCTTAGAGGGACACAGTAAGACATGTTCTCTCAGCCCTGTTTTAGAGGGACACAGTAAGACATGTTCTCTCAGCCCTGTTTTAGAGGGACACAGTAAGACATGTTCTCTCAGCCCTGTTTTAGAGGGACACAGTAAGACATGTTCTCTCAGCCCTGTCTTAGAGGGACACAGTAAGACATGTTCTCTCAGCCCTGTCTTAGAGGGACACAGTAAGACATGTTCTCTCAGCCCTGTTTTAGAGGGACACAGTAAGACATGTTCTCTCAGCCCTGTTTTAGAGGGACACAGCAAGACATGTTCTCTCAGCCCTGTTTTAGAGGGACTCAGTAAGACATGTTCTCTCAGCCCTGTTTTAGAGGGACACAGTAAGACATGTTCTCTCAGCCCTGTTTTAGAGGGACACAGTAAGACATGTTCTCTCAGCCCTGTCTTAGAGGGACTCAGTAAGACATGTTCTCTCAGCCCTGTCTTAGAGGGACACAGTAAGACATGTTCTCTCAGCCCTGTCTTAGAGGGACACAGTAAGACATTCATTGTAAGACATGTATGGCTGGTAGTTTTCCACAGAAGAGTCATAAAACCCATCCTGATGCCGCCAGATGGTGTTGTCCCTCTCACTATTTTTCCAACAGAGTCCTCAACAGAGTGTCCCATCTTTTTACCCACCAGAGCCACGTTCAATACAGCAGTAACACAGAAAACACTTCTAAGTCAGTTACAGTATACTCAAAGGTAACAACACATTCGCCACGCTGACCCTCAGCACAGGGCTCCTCAGGTGTGTGTTCTTATTCCCCTCCTGTACTCGTTGTTCACCCACGACTGTGTGGCGACGCACGACTCCAACACCATCATTACGTTTGCTGATGACACGACGGTGGTAGGCCTGATCACTGACAACGATGAGACAGCCTACAGGGAGGAGGTCAGAGACCTGGCAGTGTGGTGTTAGGACAACAACCTCTCCCTCAACTTCAGCAAGACAAAGGAGCTGATCATGAACTACAGGAACCTGAGGGCAGAGCACATCCCCATTCACATCGACAGGGCTGTAGTGGAGCGGATCGAAAGCTTCAAGTTCACACCAACACAGTGTGAACTTGAACACAAGTTCACACCAACCAACACACACCAACACAGTCCTGAAGAGGTCATGACAACGCCTCTTCCCTCTCAGGAGGCTGAGAAGATTTGGCATGGGCCCGCAGATTCTACAAAAAGTTATAGAGATGCACAATTGAGAGCATCTTGACTGAATGCATCACCGCTTAGTATGGTAACTGTATGGTAACTGCTTGGCATCTGACAGCAAGGCTCTGCAGAGGGTAGTGTGTACGGCCCAGTACATCACTGGGGCCGAGCTCCCTGTCATCCAGGAGCTCTCTACCAGGCGGTGTCAGAGGATGGCTGTAGAAATGGTCAAATACTCCAGCAACTCAATTCATTGACTGTTCTCTCTTGGCTACCGCACAGCAAGCTGTACCGATGCACCAAGTCTGTAACAAACAGGACACTGGACAGCTTCTACCCCCAAGCCATAAGACTGCAAGTTAAATAGTTAACCAAATATCTACCTGGACTCTATGCATTGACCCTTTTTGTACTAACTTTTTTGACTCATCACATGCTGTTTATTGTCTATCCTGTTGCCTGGTCACTTTATTCTTAGTTTTATGTACATATCTACCTCAATGACCTCGTACCCCTGCACATGGACTCTGTACTGGTACCCCGTGTATAAAGCCACGTAATAATTACTCATTATGTATTTATTATTACTTCTATTACATGCTTTACTTTCTATTATTTCTCTCTATTTTCTTTCTCTCTGCATTGTTGGGAAAGGCCCGTATGTAAGCATTTCACTGTTAGTCCACACCTGTTGTTTTACGAAGCATGTGACAAATAAACATTTATTTGACTTGATAATGATGTGACATCTACAACGGTGCAGCTTCAAGGGGGTAAATGGAGCCATTATCTAGCCTTGCAAATAAGAAGTAGACTCTTCTCACCTGGTGGTGGATAATGGAGTCATTCTGGAGGTGTGGGTACATGTCACCTGTAATGGCCTCTTCCTCCTCCCTTTCCCTGGAATGGAGAGCCCTGGTGGGGACGTAGTGCAGGGTACAAGCTGAGGGATATATGGACTGGCCTGGGTGGCCTGGAGGGGACGTAGTGCAGGGTACAAGCTGAGGGATAGATGGACTGGCCTGGGTGGCCTGGAGGGGACGTATGGTAGTGTACAAGATGAGGGATAGATGGACTGGCCTAGGTGGCCTGGAGGGGACGTATGGTAGTGTACAAGATGAGGGATAGATGGACTGGCCTAGGTGGCCTGGAGGGGACGTAGTGCAGGGTACAAGCTGAGGGATAGATGGACTGGCCTAGGTGGCCTGGAGGGGACGTAGTGCAGGGTACAAGCTGAGGGATAGATAGACTGGCCTGGGTGGCCTGGAGGGGACGTAGTGCAGGGTACAAGCTGAGGGATAGATGGACTGGCCTGGGTGGCCTGGAGGGGACGTATGGTAGTGTACAAGCTGAGGGATAGATGGACTGGCCTGGGTGGCCTGGAGGGGACGTATGGTAGTGTACAAGCTGAGGGATAGATGGACTGAATAGGAGCATGATTACTGTGTTTTTCTTCTTTAAACAGGATATCCTGTTTGGACGCAGAGTAATTAATTACATATGATAAAGGAAATGAAAATATGGTGTCAGGGAGTCCAGCCAGCATTCTGTTGTCCAGGGCGATTGATATCTTGCACCTTTTGCAGAGTTTGGTCTGTTTTGTGTTGTGTGCGGTAGTTTAGTTGCTGTGGTGGTTTTGTTGTGTGTGGTAGTTTAGTTGCTGTGGTGGTTTTGTTGTGTGTGGTAGTTTAGATGTCTGTGGTAGTTTAGTTGTCTGTGGTAGTTCAGTTGTCTGTGGTAGTTTAGTTGCTGTGGTGGTTTTGTTGTGTGTGGTAGTTTAGATGTCTGTGGTAGTTTAGTTGTCTGTGGTAGTTTAGATGTCTGTGGTAGTTCAGTTGTCTGTGGTAGTTTAGTTGCTGTGGTGGTTTTGTTGTGTGTGGTAGTTTAGTTGCTGTGGTGGTTTTGTTGTGTGTGGTAGTTATGTTTTGTTGTGTGTGGTAGTTTAGTTGTGTGTGGTAGTGTAGTTGTCTGTGGTAGTTCAGTTGTCTGTGGTAGTTTAGTTGTGTGTGGCAGTTTTGTTGTGTGTGGTAGTTTTGTTGTGCGTGGTGGTTTAGTTGTCTGTGGTAGTTTAGTTGTCTGTGGTAGTTTAGTTGTCTGTGGTGGTTTAGTTGTCTGTGGTAGTTTAGTTGTCTGTGGTAGTTTAGTTGTGTGTGGCAGTTTTCGTTGTGTGTGGTAGTTTAGTTGTCTGTGGTAGTTTAGTTGTGTGTGGTACTGTTGTTGTGTCTGTGGTAGTTTAGTTGTCTGTTGTAGTTTAGATGTTTGTGGTAGTTTAGTTGTCTGTGGTAGTTTAGTGGTCCGTGGTTGTTTGGTTGTCTGTGGTAGTTTAGTGGTCTGTTGTACTCTTGTTGTCTGTGGTAGTTTAGTTGTCTGTGGTAGTTTAGTTGTCTGTGGTAGTTTAGTGGTCTGTTGTACTCTTGTTGTGTGTGATAGTTTAGTTGTCTGTGGTAGTTTAGTGGTCTGTTGTACTCTTGTTGTGTGTGGTAGTTTAGTTGTCTGTGGTAGTTTAGTTGTCTGTGGTAGTTTAGTTGTCTGTGGTAGTTTAGTGGTCTGTTGTACTCTTGTTGTGTGTGGTAGTTTAGTTGTCTGTGGTAGTTTAGTTGTCTGTTGTAGTTTAGATGTTTGTGGTAGTTTAGTGGTCTGTTGTACTCTTGTTGTGTGTGATAGTTTAGTTGTCTGTGGTAGTTTAGTGGTCTGTTGTACTCTTGTTGTGTGTGGTAGTTTAGTTGTCTGTGGTAGTTTAGTTGTCTGTGGTAGTTTAGTTGTCTGTGGTAGTTTAGTGGTCTGTTGTACTCTTGTTGTGTGTGGTAGTTTAGTTGTCTGTGGTAGTTTAGTTGTCTGTTGTAGTTTAGATGTTTGTGGTAGTTTAGATGTCTGTGGTAGTTTAGTTGTCTGTTGTAGTTTAGATGTTTGTGGTAGTTTAGTTGTCTGTGGTAGTTTAGTTGTCTGTTGTACTCTTGTTGTGTGTGGTAGTTTAGTTGTGTGTGGTAGTTTAGATGTCTGTGGTAGTTTAGTTGTCTGTGGTAGTTTAGTTGTTTGTGGTAGTTTAGATGTCTGTGGTAGTTTAGTGGTCTGTGGTAGTTTAGTTGTCTGTTGTAATTTAGATGTTTGTGGTAGTTTAGTTGTCTGTGGTAGTTTAGTTGTCTGTGGTAGTTTAGTTGTCTGTTGTACTCTTGTTGTGTGTGGTAGTTTAGTTGTGTGTGGTAGTTTAGATGTCTGTGGTAGTTTAGTTGTCTGTGGTAGTTTAGATGTCTGTGGTAGTTTAGTTGTTTGTGGTAGTTTAGTTGTCTGTGGTAGTTTAGATGTCTGTGGTAGTTTAGTTGTCTGTGGTAGTTTAGTTGTTTGTGGTAGTTTAGTTGTCTGTGGTAGTTTAGTTGTCTGTGGTAGTTTAGTTGTTTGTGGTAGTTTAGTTGTCTGTGGTAGTTTAGTTGTCTGTGGTAGTTTAGTTGTTTGTGGTAGTTTAGATGTCTGTGGTAGTTTAGTTGTCTGTGGTAGTTTAGTTGTTTGTGGTAGTTTAGTTGTCTGTGGTAGTTTAGATGTCTGTGGTAGTTTAGTTGTTTGTGGTAGTTTAGTTGTCTGTGGTAGTTTAGATGTCTGTGGTAGTTTAGTTGTCTGTGGTAGTTTAGTTGTTTGTGGTAGTTTAGTTGTCTGTGGTAGTTTAGTTGTCTGTGGTAGTTTAGTTGTGTGTGGTAGTTTAGATGTCTGTGGTAGTTTAGTTGTCTGTGGTAGTTTAGTTGTTTGTGGTAGTTTAGATGTCTGTGGTAGTTTAGATGTCTGTGGTAGTTTAGTTGTCTGTGGTAGTTTAGTTGTCTGTTGTACTCTTGTTGTGTGTGGTAGTTTCGTTGTCTGTGGTAGTTTAGTTGTCTGTGGTAGTTTCGTTGTCGGTGGTAGTTTAGTTGTCTGTGGTAGTTTTGTTGTCTGTTGTACTCTTGTTGTGTGTGGTAGTTTCATTGTCTGTGGTAGTTTAGTTGTCTGTGGTAGTTTAGTTGTCTGTGGTAATTTAGTTGTCTGTGGTAGTTTAGTTGGAAATTCATTTAAATTATATTTTAGAACTAAATCTGCGTAACCGCCGGATTGTGTGTTTTTTTCATGTCTCTACTTTACATTCAACTCTGAATGTTTTTCCTCTTGAAGACATAAAACTGAGGGAGGTAACTTCTCAGTGGTGGTATCACTCAAAACCAGAAACAACCAGCATTTAAAAGACATGGCAAAAAATACCACACCAATTAGTTTGAACAAAACCATTGTCAAGTCAATCCTTTAGTTTTTAAAATATGAAGTGCTTTTTGTATATGTGTGTGTGTGTGTGTTCCCGGCTGCTTTGTCAGGTCTGCCTTAATAACAGCCTTCAGAGCTCATCTAGCATTGGAAGTAATCATAAACACTGACCACCTTGTCAGTGGGTGATGGCAGAGCGCCTGACAGCACCTCTATGCATGTCTTGTCGGAGTGTTTAATTACTACGTAAAGTAACAGAACTCTCGCTCCATGAGTGCCAGTCAGCCAATCCATATTTTCTCCCAGCAAAGGAGCGACTGAGGCGGAAAGTGCTGTTTTCCTCTCAGGAATGGCACCTTGTAGTGGCGCTACATTGTTCTAGCGAAGGCAGAATTAGCGTAGCTCCACAAAGAGAAGCTAGGCTAGCCCAGTGACAGCTGGAACAGCTCCACGCCTTCCCTGTCACACGCAGCTCAATTCACTGGCTGTTTCCCTTCACAGGGACTTTTCTACCATTGTTACGCTTTCCCGTTCCATCTATAGTTCTCACATTGATGAGTGCTATAATTTTTCTCCTAACATAGACATCTAATTGGATGGTGTCGCTTTAAACTTTGCTGTTAGGCAACAGCCTTGTCAAAACAGTGAAAGAAGTGATGAGATTAATATCCCGTGGAGGCTTTTCATGCTGTCGCTCTACAAGCCCGGTTTAATCATTGTACACTAGCTGCTTGTGGAAAGTTCTCTTGTTTAGACTCTCGAACAGTTTTACTCTATGTTCATGAAAGCAGGGCTGGCCTTGTGGACACTTTGATAGCATTTATTTTCAATTAATGAATAACGTCATTGATTTGTTGCAGCTAGGGCATGTTTCTGGCTGGCTGATCAACAAACAGTAAATAAAGGAGGGGGTGGAGGAAGAGGAGGAGGAGGAGTAGAAGGAGGAGGAGGAGGAGGAGAAGGAGGAGGATGAGGTGGAGGAGGGGGAGAAGGAGGAGGAGGAGGAGCTGGAGGAGGAGAAGTAGGAGGTGCTGGAGGAGCTGGAGGAGTAGGAGGAGGAGTAGAAGGAGGAGGAGGAGGTGGAGGAAGAGGAGGGGGAGGAGTAGAAGGGGAGGAGGAGGTGGAGGAGGAGAAGGAGGAGGAGGAGGTGGAGGAGGGGGAGAAGGAGGAGGAGCTGGAGGAGGAGGAAGAGGAAGAGGAGGAGAAGTAGGAGGTGCTGGAGGAGCTGGAGGAGGAGGAGGAGGATGAAGAGGAGTAGGAGAAGGAGGAGGAAGAATACCAGGAGGAGGTGGAGGAGGAGGAGGAGGAGGTAGAGGAGGAGGAGAAGGAGGGGTAGGAAGAGGAAGAGGAGGAGGTGGAGGAGAAGGAAGAGGAGGAGGTGAATTAGGAGGAGGATGAGGAGGAGGTGGATTAGGGCTGTCTGGCTGGCAGTGGTGGTGTGAGGTGGCGGTTGTGGGCAGAGAGGAGGCTCAGTGAAATGTCACCTCAGCAGGGATGGATATCTATCACCCTGGCCTTATTATTTAGCAGGGAAATGAACAGCACAGCTGCTCTGACACATGACTTACAGTACTCCCTGTTCCCTCCCCTTGTACCTACCCTGTCTCAGTCATTCTCTCTCCCTAACTCTGTTTTGCTCCTTTTTTCTCTCTCTCTCTCTCTCTTTCTCCATCCGTCTGTCTGTCTTGTCTGTCTGTCTGGTGGGAGTCGTTTCACAATGTACGATTTAAGAGGTTCCCTATTGGTGTGTGTCTGAAATATAGAACACTTGAGTAGGTTGGTGATCCTAAAAGTCACCTAAGGGGTTGGATCTGGGCACTCTGAGCCGGGTGTGCTGGGCTTCTGCCCTCTGGCCTCAACAAGAGCTGTGTGACGGTAGTACGACAAGGTTGTATTGTGTAAGTGGTTAGTGGGGAGGAAACACTGAGTTGTGTGTTAGACGTTACAATAAGGGGTTTCTTCCTATTGTGTGCCAGTGTATCATGTCTAGACTAGAGTGGTGTTTCATTTGACTATCTTATCTGCTGTAAATAGTAACTGTAGTTACTTAAATGGTGCTCCTACATAACATACTTAGAATATCAGAGCAATTCTGTAAAAATCCCAGATTTCACAGTTCATTGACTGAGGAACAATATGAAAATGGTTTGAGCCTGATCAGAGAATGCAATTAAGTTGATTGCAGTCATAATCAAGTGTTTACGTGTTTACATCTCTGTCTGTCTGTCTGTCTGTCTGTCTGTCTGTCTGTCTGTCTGTCTGTCTGTCTGTCTGTCTGTCTGTCTGTCTGTCTGTCTCTCTCTGTCTGTCTGTCTGTCTGTCTGTCTGTCTGTCTGTCTGTCTGTCTCTCTCTCTCTCTCTCTCTCTCTCTCTCACTCACTCACTCACTCACTCACTCACACACTCTCTCTCTCTTTCCCTCTCTGTCTCTCTCTCTCTCTTTCCCTCTCTGTCTCCCTGTCTCTCTCTCTCTCGCTGTCTCTCTGTCTCTGTATGTCTGTCTCTGTCTGTCACACTGTGAGTGTGTAGTGGAGTGTGTAGTGTGTAGTGGAGTGTGTAATGGAGTGTGTAGTGTGTAGTGTGTAGTGGAGTGTGGAGTGTGTAGTGGAGTGTGTAGTGGAGTGTGTAGTGTGTAGTGGAGTGTGTAGTGTGGAGTGTGTAGTGTGTAGTGTAGTGTGTAGTGTGGAGTGTGTAGTGTAGTGTGGAGTGTGCAGTGTGTAGTGTAGTGTGTAGTGTGGAGTGTGTAGTGTGTAGTGTAGTGTGTAGTGTGTAGTGGAGTGTGTAGTGGACTGTGTAGTGGAGTGTGTAGTGTGTAGTGTGTAGTGTGGAGTGTGGAGTGTGGAGTGTGGAGTGTGTTGTGTGTAGTGTGTAGTGGAGTGTGTAGTATGTAGTGGAATGTGTAGTGGGTCGTGTGTAGTGTGTAGTGTGTAGTGGAGTGTGTAGTGTAGTGTGTAGTGTGTAGTGGAGTGTGTAGTGTGTAGTGTGTAGTGTGGAGTGTGTAGTGGAGTGTGTAGTGTGTAGTGTAGTGTGTAGTGTGTAGTGTGGAATGTGTAGTGTAGTGTGTAGTGTAGTGTGTAGTGTGGAATGTGTAGTGGAGTGTGTAGTGTGTAGTGTGTAGTCTGGAGTGTGTAGTGTGTAGTGTGTAGTGTGTAGTGTAGTGGAGTGTGTAGTGGAGTGTGTAGTGTGTAGTGTGGAGTGTGTAGTGGAGTGTGCAGTGTGTAGTGTGTAGTGTGTAGTGTGGA
>NC_143050.1:12972500-13060000 GCF_057628025.1 Oncorhynchus mykiss
GCTGTGTAGTTTATTTTCTTCTTATTCCAGTATAAAATAAATACACTTATTTAATTTTACTCCACATTAAATTCTCCCTTTTTTTATTTTATATAATTGTTGAAACCACGCAATGTTAGATGTTTATGATGTTTTGTGTGTTGAATGCTGTTTGGTGTGTTGAATGCTGTTTTGTGTGTTGAATGCTGTTTGGTGTGTTGAATGCTGTTTGGTGTGTTGAATGCTGTTTGGTGTGTTGAATGCTGTTTGGTGTGTTGAATGCTGTTTTGTGTGTTGAATGCTGTTTGGTGTGTTGAATGCTGTTTGGTGTGTTGAATGCTGTTTGGTGTGTTGAATGCTGTTAGGTGTGTTGAATGCTGTTTGGTGTGTTGAATGCTGTTTGGTGTGTTGAATGCTGTTTGGTGTGTTGAATGCTGTTAGGTGTGTTGAATGCACCAGTTCTGTGTCCTCATTGTCCTCTCCTGCCATAGTCCTAGCCCAGATCGATTACAGGATTCCATAGTCCTAGCCCAGATCGATTACAGGATTCCACAGTACTAGCCCAGATCGATTACAGGATTCCACAGTCCTAGCCCAGATCGATTACAGGATTCCACAGTCCTAGCCCAGATCGATTACAGGATTCCATAGTCCTAGCCCAGATCGATTACAGGATTCCACAGTACTAGCCCAGATCGATTACAGGATTCCATAGTCCTAGCCCAGATCGATTACAGGATTCCACAGTACTAGCCCAGATCGATAACATGATTCCACAGTCCTAGCCCAGATCGATTACAGGATTCCACAGTACTAGCCCAGATCGATTACAGGATTCCACAGTCCTAGCCCAGATCGATAACATGATTCCACAGTCCTAGCCCAGATCGATAACATGATTCCACAGTCCTAGCCCAGATCGATAACAGGATTCCACAGTCCTAGCCCAGATCGATAACATGATTCCACAGTCCTAGCCCAGTTCGATTACAGGATTCCACAGTCCTAGCCCAGTTCGATTACAGGATTCCACAGTCCTAGCCCAGATCGATAACATGATTCCACAGTCCTAGCCCAGTTCGATTACAGGAAGCCTTGTGTTCTATTTTCCTCTGGGTTTAAATCTACCTATTTCTTGTCGTCTGTCCTCTGTACAAATTATTGCTTGCTAAAACAATACCGTTTCTTTTTTCCAACAATACCGTGTTTGAAAGCATCCTGTTTCCCCTAAGACGTTATAAAAGTAAATTAAATGTCCTATCCTGTCCTTATAGAACACAAGGCCCAAATGTGAGGCTAGTTGAAAAAAATGACTAACTTCTGGCAGTGGAGTGAAAAACAACAAACAGTCTCTGTCTTTAACTTAGCAATGACTCGTGTCCACAGTACCACTGGAGCAAAATGAAAACCGGCTGATAAAACACTTTACAAAATTAAGATAACGTTGATAAGATATTTAAGAAAATTAATATAATCTATTTACCTTTAAAATCTAAATTATTGGATCCGTTTTTATATCTGACATTTATATAATGATCATTTATATACTGTCTCTTACACATTAGTATTTGTGTTAGTAAATGTGTAACAAATCAGTTTATTAACTGTAATTCACAGCACACTCTTATTGTGTTCAATTAAAGCATGAGTCATTGAGGATACACATTGGAAGAAGTTTTCTCAACATCATCATTCACTGAAGGTCTTGTAGTAACAGTTTCAGTGCTTCCTTAATTTCTGCACCGCAGATACAAACTGAACACACTGGAAGATAAAATACTCTCTTTGGGGCCACTGTGATTTTAATTAAATAGAGGTCATGTGTATAGTCCACCTCCCACGTTTTAAGGAATTTAATCTTGAGTGTGGGGCATGTGTGTGTTAGTCCCACGGTCTCAACCATGTCACTCACAGCTCTGACCCACTATGCCCTCCGGCTTGGTGTGTCTGAGCCAAGGCATGCAGGCTGACTGCAGGTGAGATTGAAACAGAGACAGACCTGCCTCTGCACCTGTCCCTTAATAAAAACAGCCATGGAGGACATTCCTCAGGTCTCCTGGCCTCTATCCTCTGTGGGCACACTAATCTGACAGGAAATACAATCACACTTAATGTCTCTCTGGCTTTTGTGTCCCCTCAAAACCACTGCGTCGTTTGTAACCACTTCACACAATAGTGCAGTAACTAAGTAAACATTTTTTTTTACTTCAAATAATTTTTCTGTCTAGACAGACAGCAATTTCTGGTACTTCATTGTATATTCTGATCAACTGGTTTGTTCTTGTGTCAGGAAACTCAATACCACTTTAATCAGTGCATTCGGAAAGTATTCAGACCAGTTTACTTTTTCCCAAAAATGTAACATTACAGCCTTATTCTAAAATGGATTAGTTTATGTGTTTTTCTCATCAATCTACACACAATACCTGATAATGACGGCAGGGCGGCAGGGTAGCCTAGTGGTTAGAGCGTTGGACTAGTAACCGGAAGGTTGCGAGTTCAAACCCCCGAGCTGACAAGGTACAAATCTGTCGTTCTGCCCCTGAACAGTGGGTTAACTGCCTAGGCCGTCATTGAAAATAAGAATTTGTTCTTAACTGACTTGCCTGGTTAAATAAAGGTAAAAAAATGACAAAGCTACAACAGGTTTGTCATTATATATATATATATCAAATATTACATTTACAGAAGTAGTCAGACCGTTTCAGACCCTTTGTTGAAACATCTTTGGCAGCGATTACAGCCTCAAATCTTCTTGTATTCTACAAGTATGACACACCTTTATTTGGAGAGTTTCTCCCATTCTTCTCTGCAGATCCTCTCAAAGCTCTGTCAGGTTGGATGGGGAGTGTCGCTGCACAGCTGTTTTCAGGTCTCTCCAGAGATGTTCAAACAGGTTCAAGTCCGGGCTCTGGCAGGGCCACTCAAGGACATTCAGGGACTTGTCCTAAAGCCACTCCTGCTCTGTCTTGGCTGTGTGCTTAGCGTCGTTGTCCTGTTGGAAGGTGAACCTTTGCCCCAGTCTGAGCGCTCTGGAGCAGGTTTTCATCAAGGATTTCTTTGTACTTTGCTTCGTTCACCTTTCCCTCGATCCTGACTAGTCTCCCAGTCCCTGCCGCTGAAAAACATCCCCACAACATGATGCTGCCACCACCATGCTTCACCGTAGGGATGGAGCCAGGTTTCCTCCAGACGTGGCGCTTGGCATTCAGGCCAAAGAGTTCAATCTAACTTTCATCAGACCAGAGAATCTTGTTTCTCATGTTCTGAGAGTCCTTTAGGTGCCTTTTGACAAACTCCAAGCGGGCTATCATGTGCCTATTACTGAGGAGTGGCTTCCGTCTGGCCACTCTACCATAAAGGCCTGATTGGTGGAGTGCTGCAGAGATGGTTGTCCTTCTGGAAGTTTCTCCCATCTCCACAGAGAAACTCTGGAGCTCTGTCAGAGTGACCATCCGGTTCTTGGTCACCTCCCTGACCAAGGCCCTTCTCCCCCGATTGCTCAGTTTGGCCGGGCGGGCCAGCTCTAGGAAGAATCTTGGTGGTTCCAAACTTCTTCCATTTAAGAATGATAGAGGCCACTGTGTTCTTGGGGACCTTCAATGCTGCATACATTTTTTGAGAGCCTTCCCCAGATCTGTGCCTCGATGCAATCCTGTCTCTGAGCTCTACAGACAATTCCTTCAAACTCATGGCTTGGTTTTTGCTCTGACATGCACTGTCAACGGTCCAATTAATTGAATTTACCACAGGTGAAATCCAATCAAGTTGTAGAACCATCTCAAGGATGATCAATGAAAACAAGATGCACCTGAGCTCAATTTTGAGTCTCATATCAAAGGGTCTGAATACTTATGTAAATAAGCTATTTCTGTTATTTATTTTTAAATTTGTAATTTAAAAAAAACAACAGTTTTTGCTCTGTCATTATGGGGTATTGTGTGTAGATTAATGAGTGAAAAAAAAACAATTAAATCTATTTTAGAATAAGGCTGTAACTTAACAATATGTGAAAAAAGTCAGGGGTCTGAATACTTTCGAATGCACTGTAGATAGATAAAAAAATACCTAATTCGTAGTGACTTCACTTTGTCTTTGTAGAGCAGAATAGTTAAATGCAGGCAATGACTTGACTCTTTGGATTAGCTGTCAGCTGGACCTTTTACTCACTCCTATAAAAATAACTTTTGTTAGTCTTTTTGTTTTACTTCACTGATTGTATGACAGAGGGTTTATAGGCAATTATTGCAGATGCTATTCATGTCACTGAAGAGAGGGAAAAGAGAGAGGGATGTAGAGAGAGAGAGTGATCGAGAAAGAGAGAGGGATGTAGAGAGAGAGAGTGAGAGGGATGTAGAGAGAGAGAGAGGGAAAAGAGAGAGAGAGTGATGTAGAGAGAGAGTGATCGAGAAAGAGAGAGTTATGTAGAGAGAGAGTGAGAGGGATGTAGAGAGAGAAAGAGGGAAAAGAGAGAGAGAGTGATGTAGAGAGAGAAAGAGGGAAAAGAGAGAGAGAGGGGCAGGAGAGAGAGGGATGTAGAGAGAGAAAGATGAGAGAGAGATATGAACCATCATTGAACTCTCCTGAACAAATACAGGGTAATTGGTTTGGGCCAGCAGGGTAATTGGTTTGGGCCAGCAGGGTAATTGGTTTGGGCCAGCAGGGTAATTGGTTTGGGCCAGCAGATATTGGTTTGGGCCAGTAGGATAATTGGTTTGGGCCAGCAGGGTAATTGGTTTGGGCCAGCAAGGTAATTGGTTTGGGCCAGCAGGGTAATTGGTTTGGGCCAGCAGAATATTGGTTTGGGCCAGTAGGGTAATTGGTTTGGGCCAGCAGGGTAATTGGCTCGTTGAAGTAGGAAGAAAACAATGGCAAGGAAGGGAGGGAAAGAGAGAGGCAGATAGAGAATGACGAATGTTATTATTGCACAGCTCCTTAAAAAATATGATGACATGGGCATTAGAGGGATGGAGGAAAGAGTAAATAACGTCCAGAGTCCGAGCGGTGTAATGGTAAATAAGCATATCATTAACAGCATGTTTTCTTTTCACTCTAATGTATTCACAAAGAGGTGAGAGAGAAAGTCTTTAAGCTGAAGTGTCACTTTTGCAGCGGTGAAGGGGAGAAGAAAAGCATTAAATGATATCCAGCTGAATAAGGGCTTCTGGCCTAAGAGGAGGTCATGGGTTCCCTGGTGGCCAGCAGAGAGGGGAGTGGGGGAAGGAGGGGCGCTGCACCACAAAATAATTACTTAACACGAGGCAAACAAAGAGAGATGTGAAATCTCACACTCTCCATGGACACACACACAAACACACACAAACACACACACTGAAGTTAGAACAGAGAAAGAGAGAGAGGGGAGAGGAGAGGTGACAGAGAGAGGGGGTTATATTCATTTTTCCCTCCTCTGGGTGAGCAGAGAAAAAGGGAGATTTGATTAAATGGATGCCCAGGGGTCACGACCCTGTCTAAACACACTGCAGCTCTCAGCATTAATCAAATAACACTCCAAAAATGTTGACCATGCCTGGCTCTGCTCTGAGCTCTCTGGGCTCTGCTCTGAGCTCTCTGGGCTCTGCTCTGAGCTCTCTGGGATCTGCTCTGATCTCTCTGGGCTCTGCTCTGAGCTCTCTGGGCTCTGCTCTGATCTCTCTGGGCTCTGCTCTGAGCTCTCTGGGCTCTGCTCTGAGCTCTCTGGGCTCTGCTCTGAGCTCTCTGGCCTCTGGCTCTGAGCTCTCTGGGCTCTGCTCTGAGCTCTCTGGGCTCTGCTCTGAGCTCTCTGGGCTCTGCTCTGAGCTCTCTGGGTTCTGCTCTGAGCTCTCTGGGCTCTGCTCTGAGCTCTCTGGGCTCTGGCTCTGATCTCTCTGGGCTCTGCTCTGAGCTCTCTGGGCTCTGGCTCTGAGCTCTCTGGGCTCTGGCTCTGAGCTCTCTGGGTTCTGCTCTGAGCTCTCTGGGCTCTGGCTCTGAGCTCTCTGGGCTCTGCTCTGAGCTCTCTGGACTCTGGCTCTGAGCTCTCTGGGTTCTGCTCTGAGCTCTCTGGGCTCTGCTCTGAGCTCTCTGGGCTCTGGCTCTGGGCTGTGTTCACTGAGGGACCTGTTGGCCTCTGATATACATGTACAGTAGACAGAGCAGGACTAGAACCAAGATAAAGGATCCACATCTTTACAGTTTAGTCATACTGAGACCAGTCAAAAGGACTCGTGTGCCTTCCTCCAAGCGAACAAGAGATGGAGTACACACTGTACAGTAGCATTTAAATAGTGTGCGGTCCGTTCTTATTTGACAGGCTCCGTCACATAGTATTTCCTGAGGGCTGTAGAAGCCATGCCAGGAGTGTTAGCAGCACACAGTGGGAGCGCGGGGCTCCAGGGGGTGGCTGGAGATTGGGTTTCAGTGAGGGAGGAAGGTGTCTGGGCAGCTCTCCATGAGGGGGTGATTGTGCTTTTAAACTTTAAACCTGCTATGGAGGATAGACAGTTAGGCCATGGAGCAGCAAGGACAAGGCAGAGAAGTGTTCTCCAACATCATTATCTAATCATCCTAGTTTTGTAACGATTACATTCATCTTTATTGTCTTCCAGTTTCAAAATCGCTATTTTTAAATCTACAAATGTACTCTTTTTGAACACAGAAAATAATATGTACAGTGGGGCAAAACAGTATTTAGTCAGCCACCAATTTGTGGAAGTTCTCCCACTTAAAAAGATGAGAGAGGCCTGTAATTTTCATCATAGGTACACTTCAACTATGACAGACAAAATGAGAAAAAAAATTCCAGAAAATCACATTGTAGGATTTTTAATTAATTTATTTGCAAATTATGGTGGAAAATAAGTATTTGGTCAATAACAAAAGTTTATCTCAATACTTTGTTATATACCCTTTGTTGGCAATGGCAGAGGTCAAACGTTTTCTGTAAGTCTTCACAAGGTTTTCACACACTGTTGCTGGTTTTTTGGCCCATTCCTCCATGCAGATCTCCTCTAGAGCAGTGATGTTTTGGGGCTGTTGCTGGGCAACACGGACTTTCAACTCCCTCCAAAGATTTTCTATAGGGTTGTGATCTGGAGACTGGCTAGGCCACTCCAGGACCTTGAAATGCTTCTTACGAAGCCACTCCTTCGTTGCCTGGGCTGTGTGTTTGGGATCATTGTCATGCAGAAAGACCCAGCCACGTTTCATCTTCAATGCCCTTGCTGATGGAAGGAGGTTTTCACTCAAAATCTCATGGTACATGGCCCCATTCATTCTTTCCTTTACACGGATCAGTCATCCTGGTCCCTTTGCAGAAAAACAGCCCCAAAGCATGATGTTTCCACCCCCATGCATTCTTTGTCCTCCAAACACGACGAGTTGAGTTTTTACCAAAAAGTTATATTTTGGTTTCATCTGACCATATGACATTCTCCCAATCTTCTTCTGGATCATCCAAATGCTCTCTAGCAAACTTCAGACGGGCCTGGACATGTACTGGCTTAAGCAGGGGGACACGTCTGGCACTGCAGGATTTGAGTCCCTGGCGGCGTAGTGTGTTACAGATGGTAGGCTTAGTTACTTTGGTCCCAGCACTCAGCAGGTCATTCACTAGGTTCCCCCGTGTTCTGTGATTTTTGCTCACCGTTCTTGTGATCATTTTGACCCCACGGGGTGAGATCTTGCGTGGAGCCCCAGACCGAGGGAGATTTTCAGTGGTCTTGTATGTCTTCCATTTCCTAATAATTGCTCCCACAGTTGATTTCTTCAAACCAAGCTGCTTACCTATTGCATATTCAGTCTTCCCAGCCTGGTGCAGGTCTACAATTTTGTTTCGGGTGTCCTTTGACAGCTCTTTGGTCTTGGCCATAGTGGAGTTTGGAGTGTGACTGTTTGAGGTTGTGGACAGGTGTCTTTTATACTGATAACAAGTTCAAACAGATGCCATTAATACAGGTAACGAGCGGAGGACAGAGGAGCCTCTTAAAGAAGAAGTTACAGGTCTGTGAGAGCCAGAAATCTTGCTTGTTTGTAGGTGACCAAATACTTATTTTCCACCATAATTTGCAAATAAATTCATTAAAAATCCTACAATTTGATTTTCTGGATTTTTTTTCTCATTTTGTCTGTCATAGTTGAAGTGTACCTATGATGAAAATTACAGGCCTCTCTCATCTTTTTAAGTGGGAGAACTTGCACAATTGGTGGCTGACTAAATACTTTTTTGCCCCACTGTATAACTCTACTGCACCCTGCAAACTAATGGATCCGTGATATTTTATAGACATCACCTTCTCCAAATATACATTTAACACAGTAGGGACAAATAGTAATTCTAGCCCTTTTGTTAGACTCGACACTGAAGAGACTGGGCAGGGATGCCCAAAAGGCTTCCTGGTTTGGAAAGTGTTTTAGAGGGTGTTTCGAACAGGGAGGAATAAGCAGGCAGTATCACATGGAGTGGACAAGGAGTATTAACCAGTCCTGTTTCCCTCCTCTCTGACTAGCTTCTCACAATAGCCAGTGTCTAGCAGCCCTCTGGCAACCAGAATCTAAAGCCAGGCCAGCGCTGTCAAGTGTCAGGCCCAGAAAGCCCAGCCATTTGCGATGTTTCCAGTAGGATTACGCTAAGTGCACTTCATTCAGATCTGGAATGTATCTTTAATTATTACGAGACTGCCACCATTCAAATGAAGTCCTCAGAGAAAAGCAGTGTTGGGGCTTCTATCCTTGGCATTTGATTTGCATTAATGTAGTTAAGGGTTTATTACCGGGTAGTTTTTCTACAAAGTTAGTCTTTGTTCAAGTAAACACACAAAAAATGTACAGTACCAGTCAAAAGTTTTGACACACCTACTCATTCAAGGGTTTTTCTTTATTTTTTTACAATTTTCTACATTGCAGAATAGTAATGAAGACATCAAAATATGAAATAACACATATGGAATCATGTAATAACCAAAAAAGTGTTAAACAAATCAAAATATATTTTAGATTTTAGATTCTTCAAAGTAGCCACCCTTTGCCTTGATGACAGCTTTGCACACTATTGGCATTCTCTCAACCAGCTTCACCTGAAATGCTTTTCCGACAGTCTTGAAAGAGTTCCCACATATGCTGAACACTTGTTGGCTGCTTTTGCTTCACTCTGTGGTCCAACTCATCCCAAACCCTCTCAATTTGGTTGAGGTCGGGTGATTGTGGAGGCCAGGTCATCTGATGCAGCACTCCATCACTCTCCTTCTTGGTCAAATCACCCTTACACAGCCTGGAGGTGTGTTGGGTCATTGTCCTGTTGAAAAGCAAATGATAGTCCCACTAAGTGCAAACCAGATGGGATGACGTATCGCTCCAGAATGCTGTGGTAGCCGTGCTGGTTAAGTGTGCCTTGAATTCGAAATAAATCACAGACAGTGTCACCAGCAAAGCACCCCCACACCATCACACCTCCTCCTCCATGCTTCACGGTGGGAACCACACATGCGGAGATCATCCATTAACCTACTATGCGTCTCACAAAGACGCAACGGTTGGAACCAAAAATCTCAAATTTGGTCTCATCAGACCAAAGGACAGATTTCCACCAGTCTAATGTCCGTTTCTCATGTTTCTTGGCCCAAACAAGCCTCTTCTTATTATTGGTGTCCTTAATCAGTGGTTTCTTTGCAGCAATTCGATCATGAAGGCCTGATTCACGTGGTCTCCTCTGAACAGTTGATGTTGAGATGTCTCTGTTATTTGATCTCTGTGAAGCATTTATTTAATCTCTGCAGCAGAGTTAACTCTGGGTCTTCCCTTCCTGTGGCGGTCCTCATGAGAGCCAGTTTCATCATAGTTCTTGATGGTTTTTGAGACTGCACTTGATGAAACGTTCATATTTATTTAAATTTTCCTCATTGACTGACCTTCATGTCTTAAAGTTATGATGGGCTGTCGTTTCTCTTTGCTTATTTGAGCTGTTCTTTCCATAATATGGACTTGGTCTTTTACCAAATAAGGCTATCTTCTGTATACCCTACCTTGTCACAACACAACTGATTGACTCAAACGCGTTAAGAAGGAAAGAAATTCCACAAATTAACTTTTAACAAGGCACACTTGTTAATTGACTACCTCATAGGCAGGGAGGGAGGGAGGGAGGGAGGCAGGCAGGGAGGGAGGGAGGGGGATGGGAGAGAGGGGAGGGAGGAGGAGAGAAGCGAGATTGGCAGGGAGGGGGGAGGGAGGGAGGGGGGTGGGAGAGAGGGGAGGGAGGAGGAGGGAAGGGATATTGGCAGGGAGGAAAGGGAGATTGGCAGGGAGGGAGGGAGGGAGGGGGATGGGAGAGAGGGGAGGGAGGGATGAGAGGGGAGAGAGGAGGAGGGGAGGGGAGGAGGAGGGAAGGGAGGGGAGGAATGGGAGGCGGGCAGCTAATCTAATGTGTATGAATTACGAGGGAAAAACTTTTCTAGCTGAGGGCCCAGAAGAGAATGGGTGTAGAATAGGAGAGAATAGTAGCTTGTGTGACTGTCACGCCTGGTGACATTCAACTGGTCCTGATACCTGCTTCTCACTAAACACTTCCAGATTCACAAGATGTGAGAAACAGCTCCCTGGGTGTTAGAGATCAAGAGCAGTTGCTGGAACAACAAGGTTGTTCTTCAGGACATTATTATGACATCTGTGTGCAAGTTAAAATGCTAGTGAATATGCTGATAAAACCAGGAGCAAATTTACGGCGGCATAAAGCCAAGTTCACCTTAATTTGTTATCTGAAAATATTTATAACAGACTGTTAAAAAGTCTGAAATTAAATGTTTTATGGCCATCTTTCACAAACATAAAGTAAGCAGAACCCAACAAACTGGAATAAAAGAGATAAGAGCATGGTACAGAAGAAGGAACATTTCAGCGCTGTGGGTAAACACGGCTGCTGAATCAATTCACTAATCTGTCTCTGCTCTCGGACTGAGCCAGGCACATGAAATCCAGACTCCCATCTTTCTCCCCCTTCTTTTCCAGTGTTGGGTTTCATTAAATATAGCAGGAGAGACTGGTCCCCCCCACCTCTGAGGCTGAATGACTTGGAGGCCATTGTTGTTGGCCTTCCCTGCCAATGAGCCCTAGAGCTCTACACCTTCCTGCCTCACAGCCACAATGTTCCATCTGGCCTCAGAGCTGGAGGTTAGCTCACATGATTGTGGAATACTCTGATAGGGGAAATTACATTGACTATGATGTTAAACTCTTAACAACGTACAGACCTCTTTCCACAGGGGCCATGTTCTGATCACCAATTATATTGACTTGAAGTTCAAGTGAAATGTTACAGTAATTATGACGTCCCACGGATATTTAATTTTCCTTTTCATTTCACATACCGAGTATAAACATCTCACCTTTCTGGAAAGATACTGTAGCTACCTGAACAGCAGAGATCGGATGGAGTGTTTCTTAAAGAGAAAGAGACTAATTACAGGATCAGAGACAGTAGAAGGTAATATTGCATACACTTGCTGAGGGCCTTTGTAGCTGAGAACTCAGTGATTGAGGGTGAGTCGTGGGAGAGATGAGAGAGTGAGAGATGATGTTAATCACACAGAGATTTCAATTCCACGGCCATGGGAGTATTCCTTCCGCGGTTATTTACTTATGACACCATCCAGATAACTGGCTAGATAATAGCTGCACAATATATGACTGGATTCATTTTGTCTCTAATCCCTTTCCCACCAGTGTATTTCCCTTTTGTTTGAGTAATGAGCTGTAAAATTTAATAATTAACTTTTTCCTCGTGATATAATCGCTCTAGATGGCTAGAAAATGCTAGTTCCGGAGTAGAGAGGCACTTTAAGTGAATCAAGTGAGTCCCTTAATAAAACTCATCTTTTCCCTCTCATCACTACAATGCTTTAGGGGGAAGGTAGCTCTCATCACTACAATGCTTTAGGGGGAAGGTAGCTCTCATCACTACAATGCTTTAGGGGGAAGGTAGCTCTCATCACTACAATGCTTTAGGGGGAAGGTAGCTCTCATCACTACAATGCTTTAGGGGGAAGGTAGCTCTCATCACTACAATGCTTTAGGGGGAAGGTAGCTCTCATCACTACAATGCTTTAGGGGGAAGGTAGCTCTCATCACTACAATGCTTTAGGGGGAAGGTAGCTCTCATCACTACAATGCTTTAGGGGGAAGGTAGCTCTCATCACTACAATGCTTTAGGGGGAAGGTAGCTCTCATCACTACAATGCTTTAGGGGGAAGGTAGCTCTCATCACTACAATGCTTTAGGGGGAAGGTAGCTCTCATTGTACAATGCTTTAGGGCGAAGGTAGCTCTCATCACTACAATGCTTTAGGGGGAAGGTAGCTCTCATCACTACAATGCTTTAGGGGGAAGGTAGCTCTCATTGTACAATGCTTTAGGGCGAAGGTAGCTCTCATCACTACAATGCTTTAGGGGGAAGGTAGCTCTCATCACTACAATGCTTTAGGGGGAAGGTAGCTCTCATTGTACAATGCTTTAGGGGGAAGGTAGCTCTCATTGTACAATGCTTTAGGGGGAAGGTAGCTCTCATTGTACAATGCTTTAGGGGGAAGGTAGCTCTCATTGTACAATGCTTTAGGGGGAAGGTAGCTCTCATTGTACAATGCTTTAGGGCGAAGGTAGCTCTCATTGTACAATGCTTTAGGGCGAAGGTAGCTCTCATTGTACAATTCTTTAGGGGGAAGGTAGCTCTCATTGTACAATGCTTTAGGGGGGAGGTAGCTCTCATCACTACAATGCTTTAGGGCGAAGGTAGCTCTCATTGTACAATACTTTAGGGGGAAGGTAGCTCTCATTGTACAATGCTTTAGGGCGAAGGTAGCTCTCATTGTACAATGCTTTAGGGGGAAGGTAGCTCTCATTGTACAATGCTTTAGGGGGAAGGTAGCTCTCATTGTACAATGCTTTAGGGGGAAGGTAGCTCTCATTGTACAATGCTTTAGGGCGAAGGTAGCTCTCATTGTACAATACTTTAGGGGGAAGGTACCTCTCATCACTACAATGCTTTAGGGGGAAGGTACCTCTCATCACTACAATGCTTTAGGGGGAAGGTAGCTCTCATCACTACAATGCTTTAGGGGGAAGGAAGCTCTCATCACTACAATGCTTTAGGGGGAAGGAAGCTCTCCTCACTACAATGCTTTAGGGGAAAGGAAGCTCTCATCACTACAATGCTTTAGGGGAAGGTGGGATTTGAATAGGGCTTGAAAAAACATCTTACCCTATAATTCTAGGCAGTTGTATAACACCAGTGTCATCACTCTGCCAAGATAACATTCAGAACATACATGTGCAGTGTGTTACCCTTCACCGGACAGTTGCGTGTGCGTGCGTGTATGTGTGTATGCACCTGTGTGTATGTGTATGCACATCTGTGTATGTGTGTATGTACCTGTGTGTATGTGTATGCACATCTGTGTATGTGTGTATGTACCTGTGTGTATGTGTATGCACCTGTGTGTATGTGTGTATGCACCTGTGTGTATGTGTGTATGCACCTGTGTGTATGTGTGTATGCACCTGTGTGTATGTGTGTATGCACCTGTGTGTATGTGTGTATGCACCTGTGTGTATGTGTGTATGCACCAGTGTGTATGTGTGTGTGCACCTGTGTGTATGTGTGTATGCACCAGTGTGTATGTGTGTGTGCACCTGTGTGTATGTGTGTATGCACCTGTGTGTATGTGTGTATGCACCTGTGTGTTTGTGTGTGTGCACCTGGGTGTATGTGTATGCACATCTGTGTATGTGTGTATGTACCTGTGTGTTTGTGTGTGTGCACCTGTGTGTATGTGTGTATGCACCTGTGTGTGTGTGTATGTATGCACCACTGTGTATGTGTGTATGCACCTGTGTGTTTGTGTGTGTGCACCTGGGTGTATGTGTGTGAGGTTGAGAGATTGTAGGCTGTATCCCTGCGAGGTGCTGACAGGTCTATGGGGATGTGATCCATGCAGGCTATGTCTCCCCTAATGGGCCCTTGTTAATGTGGGTGTCTTCTTTCTCTTTACTCATTCAGGCCTTCTCTGTGTATGCTGGCGATGAGACCAGATCCTGTTCCCAGGCCCATCAACTAGTGGGGAATTGGCAGAGCCAGGGCAGGGAGGGGTGGGTGCTAGGCTAGGGTAGCAGCTATGGCATAGAGGCAGTGTTATACAACTAGAGAAGTAACCTGTTGATAGAAGCACTACAGGTCTGTTATAGTCTCTAATCCCTGTGTTGAAACTCCCCTCTTATTCCCCCTGCACTTGTAAAAGTGTCTTTGGTTGTATTTAATTGGATATATGTGGTTGACCGATGTGTCTCACATCAGCGGAGTTTGCATGGGTTTAGAGTGGTTCTCTCCTTTCGTCCCCCCTCTTCTCTTGCCCGCCCTCTCATTCCACAGCTTCTGAACCCAGACAATGAAAACAATGAGATTGGAGCCTCTCTCTCTCCTCTCTGTTTCCCACTCCCCCATTCTGATTTCATGCTCCGGCTCTTGTGCTCTTTTGTCGGCACATTTATTTCACCCCTCTGGCTAACTCTGTAAAAACAATACTTCTAGTATTTTGTTTATTTATTCATTCATTTAGTCTTTGTCGATCTGTAGCCGCATGACCATCTGCTCAATGAAATTAGATGCTCTAATGAAAGAGACTGTTGTGCTCTCTGTCCCTCTCTCGCTGTCGCTATCTCTCTCTCTCTCTATCTTTCTTCTCTCTCTCTATCTCTTTCTCTCTCTGTCACTATTTCTCTCTGTCCCTGTTTCTCTGTTCCCCTCTCTGTCTCTATTTCTCTGTCCCTCTCTGTCCCCCCCCCCCTCTCTCTCTCTCTCTCTCTCTCTCTCTCTCTCTCTCTCTCTCTTTCTCTCTGTCCCGCTCTGTGTCTCTATTTCTCTCTATCCCCCTCTCTCTCTCTGTCCCTCTATCTTTTCTCTCGCATACACAAATGCTCAGAGCCCCTAACAGGAATGTTGGGGCAGCCTGGCCCTTCCCCGCAGAGTTTTAGAAACAGGGCAGCCTGGCCCTTCCCCACAGAGTTTTAGAAACAGGGCAGCCTGGCCCTTCCCCACAGAGTTGTAGAAACAGGGAAGCCTGGCCCTTCCCCACAGAGTGGTAGAAACAGGGAAGCCTGGCCCTTCCCCACAGAGTTGTAGTCACTAGAGGGACCACCAGCCTCTGCTTCTTGTTCAGTGACCTGGACATTTAGTTACAATACTGAGTTTCACCTCTGAGCTTAGGTTAGTTAGTTTCACCTCTGAGCTTAGGTTAGTTAGTTTCACCTCTGAGCTTAGGTTAGTTAGTTTCACCTCTGAGTTTAGGTTAGTTAGTTTCACCTCTGAGCTTAGCTTAGTTAGTTTCAACTCTGAGCTTAGCTTATGTCACGCCCTGACCATAGAGAGCCATTGTTTCTCTATGGTGTAGTAGGTCAGGGCGTGACTAGGGGGTGATCTAGTATATCTATGTCTATGTTGTGTTCTAGTTCGTTTTTCTATGTTGGTGTTTTGTATGATTCCCAATTAGAGGCAGCTGGTAATCATTGTCTCTAATTGGGGATCATATTTAAGTAGTTATTTTTCCCACCTGTGTTTGTGGGATCTTGTTTATGTGTAGTTGCCTGTGAGCACTCCATTGTCTTCATGTTTAGTTCATTCTTTATTGTTTTTGTGCGTTTCAGTTAATAAATATGTGGAAACCATATCACGCTGCACCTTGGTCCGATAATTCTTATTACGAACATGACAGCTTAGTTAGTTTCACCTCTGAGCTGAGCTTAGTTAGTTTCACCTCTGAGTTTAGGTTAGTTAGTTTCACCTCTGAGTTTAGCTTAGTTAGTTTCACCTCTGAGCTGAGCTTAGTTAGTTTCGCCTCTGAGCTGAGCTTAGTTAGTTTCACCTCTGAGTTTAGGTTAGTTAGTTTCACCTCTGAGTTTAGATTAGTTAGTTTCACCTCTGAGCTGAGCTTAGTTAGTTTCACCTCTGAGCTGAGCTTAGTTAGTTTCACCTCTGAGCTGAGCTTAGTTAGTTTCACCTCTGAGTTTAGGTTAGTTAGTTTCACCTCTGAGTTTAGGTTAGTTAGTTTCACCTCTGAGTTTAGCTTAGTTAGTTTCACCTCTGAGCTGAGCTTAGTTAGTTTCACCTCTGAGCTGAGCTTAGTTAGTTTCACCTCTGAGCTGAGCTTAGTTAGTTTCACCTCTGAGTTTAGGTTAGTTTCACCTCTGAGTTTAGGTTAGTTAGTTTCACCTCTGAGTTTAGGTTAGTTAGTTTCACCTCTGAGCTTAGCTTAGTTAGTTTCACCTCTGAGCTGAGCTTAGTTAGTTTCACCTCTGAGCTGAGCTTAGTTAGTTTCACCTCTGAGCTGAGCTTAGTTAGTTTCACCTCTGAGTTTAGGTTAGTTTCACCTCTGAGTTTAGGTTAGTTAGTTTCACCTCTGAGTTTAGGTTAGTTAGTTTCACCTCTGAGCTTAGCTTAGTTAGTTTCACCTCTGAGTTTAGATTAGTTAGTTTCACCTCTGAGTTTAGGTTAGTTAGTTTCACCTCTGAGTTTAGGTTAGTTAGTTTCACCTCTGAGTTTAGGTTAGTTAGTTTCACCTCTGAGTTTAGGTTAGTTAGTTTCACCTCTGAGTTTAGGTTAGTTAGTTTCACCTCTGAGTTTAGGTTAGTTAGTTTCACCTCTGAGTTTAGGTTAGTTAGTTTCACCTCTGAGTTTAGGTTAGTTAGTTTCACCTCTGAGTTTAGGTTAGTTAGTTTCACCTCTGAGTTTAGGTTAGTTAGTTTCACCTCTGAGTTTAGGTTAGTTAGTTTCACCTCTGAGTTTAGGTTAGTTAGTTTCACCTCTGAGTTTAGGTTAGTTAGTTTCACCTCTGAGTTTAGGTTAGTTAGTTTCACCTCCGAGTTTAGGTTAGTTAGCCATATAGAGATACAATTCAAAACATAGAAACATGCCAACATCACACTGGAATTGTTTTCAATTAGAGAATATGTGATCAAAAGGGATATTGAAATGTTTTTGAAGAATAAATTAGCTGAAAGGTGATCTGTATAATTTCTTCTATTAGTTGGAAAATGTACAAATGTATCTCTCATAGCCAATGCACGTTGTGCTGTTGTGTTTGTTGATGAATAGCAGCATATCAAATCAAAAATGAATCAAATGTTATTTGTCACATGCTTGGTAAACAACAGGTGTAGACTAACAGGAAAATGCTTACGGGCCTTTCCCTACAATGCAGAGAGAAAAAATAGAAATAATGGAATAATAAATACACAATGAGTAAGGATAACTTGCCTTTATACACGGGGTACCAGTACAGAGTCCATGTGCAGGGGTACGAGGTCATTGAGGTAGATATGTACATAAGACTAAGAATAAAGTGACCAGGCAACAGGATAGACAATAAACAATAACAGCAGCGTATGTGAAGAGTCAAAAAATGAATGTAAAAATGGTCAGTGTAGATTGTCCAGGTATCTATTGTTGAACTATTTAACTAAGTATGTATCAGTCTTATGGCTTTGGGGTACAAGCTGTTCAGGGTCTGTTGTTCCAGACTTGGTGCCACTATGTCCATCCTTCCTCCACTCTGGGACAGTTGATGGCAGGTTGAATTATTCAGGACCTTCCTGTATGGCCTAATTACTGCTGTATAGACCACTCCATAATGTAAACATCAGTGATGTACATTATGTTATTTTACCTCAGTGGGGTGCCCATAGTGATGGACTGGTGTGTAGCGTTGTAGCCTCCTTCAAATGGAGAGAATGGATGAGCTGGAAGGGAATTGAGCCGTGCTTGTGTGTGTGTGCATGTGTGTGTGTGTGTGTGCATGTGTGTGTGTGTGCATGTGTGTGAATAATTCCTGAAAGGGCCTGTGACAGTGAGTAGTAGAGTAAAGTAGCTGATCAGACAGATGAAAGGTAAAAGGCCTCAGCCGGCTCCCCACACTCACCTGTCGGCCATCCCCAGGTACAAGGCTCTCCTCTCCTGCAGGGAGCAGCCTTCTGACCTGGAGATGGCCCTTTTCATTACTGGCATTCTAACACTGTATTTGTTTAAAAAGGAATCAATTAAATTGAAATCTCTCTGAAAGCTCTACTAGGAAAACACTGTCTGGACAATGTTTAGATTGTGCGGAGGCTGCATCTTTTCCCACTCCCTCTGTTTCTATTGCAACCAAAACACACAGTCTTAATTGCTTTATGCAAAAGCACTACACTGTCGGACACAATCCCCTCTCCTACGTGTTATTTTCCTTTCATATAGCCATGGTTTGTTCTCAATGCGAGCCTCTCTGGGAAGGAGAACAACCTTCCTCGACCTCTCCTTCATATTCACACTTAATCCGTGGATGTTTTGAAACAGAAATCATTTTGTTATAAGAAAAGAATCTCGACAAACAGAGATGTAAAAAAAAGTTTGCGACTGAGAGGCAGGAAGAATTGAGCTTCTGGTTTCTAAGAGTTTCTCCTGTGAGGTGGGGGTTGTTTTCCTTATGCACATGTTCTATTCTTCTGTCTGTTTGCAGAGGAAACACACGGTGTGTTTTTCAATGGGATGAACTTGTCCTCAGCTTTCAAGGCAAACTGTTCTCAGGCTTACTGTAGGTCACAGCTGTTGTGTGGGCCAAGGTTCTGACACAAGGGAAGGTGCACAACCACCTGACCATGTTATGTCTATAAACAGCACAACCACCTGACCATGTTATGTCTATAAACAGCAGAACCACCTGACCATGTTATGTCTATAAACAGCAGAACCACCTGACCATGTTATGTCTATAAACAGCAGAACCACCTGACCATGTTATGTCTATAAACAGCAGAACCACCTGACCATGTTATGTCTATAAACAGCAGAACCACCTGACCATGTTATGTCTATAAACAGCAGAACCACCTGACCATGTTATGTCTATAAACAGCAGAACCACCTGACCATGTTATGTCTATAAACAGCAGAACCACTCGACCATGTTATGTCTATAAACAGCACAACCACCTGACCATGTTATGTCTATAAACAGCAGAACCACCTGACCATGTTATGTCTATAAACAGCAGAACCACCTGACCATGTTATGTCTATAAACAGCAGAACCACCTGACCATGTTATGTCTATAAACAGCAGAACCACCTGACCATGTTATGTCTATAAACAGCAGAACCACCTGACCATGTTATGTCTATAAACAGCAGAACCACCTGACCATGTTATGTCTATAAACAGCAGAACCACCTGACCATGTTATGTCTATAAACAGCAGAACCACCTGACCATGTTATGTCTATAAACAGCAGAACCACCTGACCATGTTATGTCTATAAACAGCAGAACCACCTGACCATGTTATGTCTATAAACAGCAGAACCACTTGACCATGTTATGTCTATAAACAGCACAACCACCTGACCATGTTATGTCTATAAACAGCACAACCACCTGACCATGTTATGTCTATAAACAGCAGAACCACCTGACCATGTTATGTCTATAAACAGCAGAACCACCTGACCATGTTATGTCTATAAACAGCAGAACCACCTGACCATGTTATGTCTATAAACAGCAGAACCACCTGACCATGTTATGTCTATAAACAGCACAACCACCTGACCATGTTATGTCTATAAACAGCAGAACCACCTGACCATGTTATGTCTATAAACAGCACAACCACCTGACCATGTTATGTCTATAAACAGCAGAACCACTTGACCATGTTATGTCTATAAACAGCACAACCACCTGACCATGTTATGTCTATAAACAGCAGAACCACCTGACCATGTTATGTCTATAAACAGCAGAACCACCTGACCATGTTATGTCTATAAACAGCAGAACCACCTGACCATGTTATGTCTATAAACAACACAACCACCTGACCATGTTATGTCTATAAACAACACAACCACCTGACCATGTTATGTCTATAAACAGCAGAACCACCTGACCATGTTATGTCTATAAACAGCACAACCACTCGACCATGTTATGTCTATAAACAGCAGAACCACTCGACCATGTCCATTGTAACTCTCACACCTTTTACATGATCGGTCTGCTTAAGACACTTCCATTGAACTCATCACTTGTGATTTGTGACAGACCATGTTATGTCTATAAACAGCACTATGTGAGGATATTCACTGAGTGTACAAAACATTAAGAACACTCTTTGAGCTGAGGTTAGGCTCTTTCCATGACATAGACTGACCAGGTGAAAGCTATGATTCCTTATTAATGTCACTTGTTAAATCCACTTCAATCAGTGTAGATGAAGGGGAGGAGACAGGTTAAAGAAGGATTCAATGTTAGGAAAGTGTTCGTAATGTTTGGTATACTCAGTGAATGTTAGGTTGGTGCAGAAACCACTTAAACACCAGCCATATTTTAGGACTATGCTAATAGCAGGAGTGTGGTAGGATGCTATAATAGGGGGAAGCTGATTTAACCATTGATGCATATCTTCCAAATATTAAATCCACTTTCCAACTGTGTTTTACAATAGACATTAACTTCACCGTGATTCTCTGGGCCACTGATATGGAACACGGGTTTATGACATCTGTCATGCAATGCTAGTGTAGGGACTCACTCAGTGGAATGCATACCTGCCTCCCTCTATTCCCACCTCATTTGTCTAACCGTGCTTTGTTTTTTGTCCTTTTATAAAGAGATTTAACTGAAAAGAGTTCCAGCTCAGTCAGTACTGAAAGTAACTGTTTTGTTTTTCCTTCAGAGTACATCACCTTGAACAGGAAGTCCCTGAGGTCAGCTAGCTACAGTAGCACTGCATCACCATCTGAGGCCTCCTATGGAGGTGTTCTCCCTCTGTCCTCTCACCCTCTCCATCACTTCTACCCTCATCGTCCTCTCCCTATTTCTAACACTCTCTCTCTCTCTCTCTCCCTCCCTCACTCCCTCGTTCTTTTCCTGTCTCTTGTTCACCCCTTTCTCTCTCTCTTTCTCTCTCTCTTTCTCTCTCTCTTTATCTCTCTCTATCTCTCTCTCTCTCTCTCTTTCTCTCTCTCTCTCTCTCTCTCTCTCTCTCTCTCTCTCTCTCTCTCTCACTGCCTCTCTCTCTCTCTTTCTCTCTCTCTCTCTCTCTCTCTCTCTCTCTCTCTCTCTCTCTCTCTCTCTCTCTCTCGCTCTCTCTCACTACTGTGACGATAATGAGACAATAGCGCTCCACTGTTCTTGTAAGCCCCTGTAAACAAGACCCGAGACAAGTTCAATGGATTTGTTAAATTATTGACATTTAATTGGAGGTGCTTTTGTGAAGCCTTCTGAAATGCTATTCCCTGTTTCTCTGTCGCCATGGCTGCTAATGAGCGCAACAGTTATTCACCCTGTCAGTATGTGACGCAGGACCCCGGAGTTCCTCCAAATAAATTAATTGTGTCACTTGGACACAGATAAAACAGGTTGGCATTTTTTAACTGGAAAAGGATACCAAAAGAGAATAATAATTAGCATGTTGCTGCTGAAGTGCAGGAGGGAAAAGGAAAGAGAGAGAGAGAGGTTTTCAGGTGTGTCCCTTTTCCATCTCGTTAATAGCTCTGCAGCTGTCCTGCTGTAATCCCTATGGAGCTGTCTGAGGCAGGCCATTTAACACACACGCACGCACGCACGCACGCACACACACACACACACACACACACACACACACACACACACACACAGTACTAGACCAGTGTTCAGCACATGCAGAACATGTATAGTTTGTCTTCTCTACATATCCTCCCCTCTCCCTCTCTGTCTGGCCTCGCTCCCCTGTGTTCCCATCCTGACCTTACGGCTAGCATTCAGGGATTGCGCTGCTAACGCATGTGATAATTCTGTTTACATAGACTTTTTGTGGGGTGACATTACACCCTCCATGTCAGAGAAAATAGCTAATTTCCATAAGTCCTGGAAATGCAAAAAAAGCCTTGCTCATTTATGTGGTGAATAGTAATTGAATTACTATTCTCCTTCAGGTGAGGCTTCAGACGTTAAGGAGGAGGAGGAGGATGGGGATGGAGGAGGAGGAGGAGGAGGAGTGGGATTGAGGAGGAGGAGGAGTGGGATGGAGGAGGAGGGGGAGTGGGATGGAGGAGGAGTGGGTTGGAGGAGGAGGAGTGGGATGGAGGAGGAGGAGTGGGATGGAGAAGGAGGAGGAGTGGGATGGAGGAGGAGGAGTGGGATGGAGGACGAGGAGGAGTGGGATGGAGGAGGAGTGGGTTGGAGGAGGAGGAGTGGGATGGAGGAGAAGGAGGAGTGGGATGGGGGAGAAGGAGGAGTGGGATGGAGGAGGAGGAGTGGGATGGAGGAGGAGGAGGAGGAGTGGGATGAAGAGGAGGAGTGGGATGGTGGAGAAGGAGGAGTGGGATTGGGGAGAAGGAGGAGGAGTGGGATGGAGGAGGAGGAGGAGTGGGATGGAGGAGGAGGAGGAGTGGGATGGAGGAGGAGGAGGAGTGGGATGGAGGAGAAGGAGGAGTGGGATGGGGGAGAAGGAGGAGTGGGATGGAGGAGGAGGAGTGGGATGGAGGAGGAGGAGGAGGAGTGGGATGAAGAGGAGGAGTGGGATGGTGGAGAAGGAGGAGTGGGATTGGGGAGAAGGAGGAGGAGTGGGATGGAGGAGGAGGAGGAGTGGGATGGAGGAGGAGGAGGAGTGGGATGGAGGAGGAGAAGGAGTGGGATGGAGGAGAAGGAGGAGTGGGATGGGGGAGAAGGAGGAGTGGGATGGAGGAGGAGGAGTGGGATGGAGGAGGAGGAGGAGTGGGATGAGGAGGAGGAGTGGGATGGTGGAGAAGGAGGAGTGGGATGGGGGAGAAGGAGGAGGAGTGGGATGGAGGAGGAGGAGGAGTGGGATGGAGGAGGAGGAGGAGTGGGATGAGGAGGAGGAGTGGGATGGTGGAGAAGGAGGAGTGGGATGGGGGAGAAGGAGGAGGAGTGGGATGGAGGAGGAGGAGGAGTGGGATGGAGAAGGAGGAGGAGTGGGATGGAGGAGGAGGAGGAGTGGGATGGAGGAGGAGGAGTGGGGTGGAGGAGGAGTAGGTTGGAGGAGGAGGAGTGGGATGGAGGAGGAGGAGGAGTGGAATGGAAGAGGAGGAGTGGGATGGAGGAGGAGGAGTGGGATGGAGGAGAAGGAGGAGTGGGATGGAAGAGGAGGAGTGGGATGGAGGAGGAGGAGTGGGATGGAGGAGGAGGAGTGGGATGGAGGAGGAGGAGTGGGATGGAGGAGGAGGAGTGGGATGGGGGAGAAGGAGGAGTGGGATGGGGAGGAGGAGTAGGTTGGAGGAGGAGGAGTGGGATGGAGGAGGAGGAGTGGGATGGAGGAGGAGGAGTGGGATGGAGGAGGAGGATGAGTGGGATGGGGAGGAGGAGTAGGTTGGAGGAGGAGGAGTGGGATGGAGGAGGAGGAGTGGGATGGAGGAGGAGGAGTGGGATGGAGGAGGAGGATGAGTGGGATGGGGAGGAGGAGTAGGTTGGAGGAGGAGGAGTGGGATGGAGGAGGAGGAGTGGGATGGAGGAGGAGGATGAGTGGGATGGGGAGGAGGAGTAGGTTGGAGGAGGAGGAGTGGGATGGAGGAGGAGGAGTGGGATGGAGGAGGAGGAGTGGGATGGAGGAGGAGGATGAGTGGGATGGGGAGGAGGAGTAGGTTGGAGGAGGAGGAGTGGGATGGAGGAGGAGGAGTGGGATGGAGGAGGAGGAGTGGGATGGAGGAGGAGGATGAGTGGGATGGGGAGGAGGAGTAGGTTGGAGGAGGAGGAGTGGGATGGAGGAGGAGGAGTGGGATGGAGGAGGAGGAGTGGGATGGAGGAGGAGGATGAGTGGGATGGGGAGGAGGAGTAGGTTGGAGGAGGAGGAGTGGGATGGAGGAGGAGGAGTGGGGTGGAGGAGGAGGAGTGGGATGGAGGAGGAGGATGAGTGGGATGGGGAGGAGGCATGGGATGGAGGAGGAGGCATCGGATGGAGGAGGAGTGGGATGGAGGAGGAGGATGAGTGGGATGGGGAGGAGGAGTGGAATGGGGATGGACAAGAGGGCAGGGATGGAACCTGACATCATCAATTACTTTACAGTATTTCTACCACAAGATTCAATACTCTGATTTGAAATCTTCCAACTCCACAGACCAGTGCTGAAACAATTTACTATCTTGTGAACACTGATAACATACTAGGCACAGCTTGTCATCAATAGCATTTACACTGTAAACCATTTAACTGTGAACCATTTAACTGTGAACCATTTAACTGTGAACCATTTAACTGTGAACCATTTAACTGTGAACCATTTAACTGTGAACCATTTAACTGTGAACCATTTAACTGTGAACCATTTAACTGTAAACCATTTAAGTGTTCACGGTGAAGTGTCTTTACAGATAGGCTGTGTACACTGTTACAAACATTCTGTGGTACACTCCACACTAGTAGAACTAGTAGAACCTCATTGTAAAGTTAAAGAGCAGATGAAAGTAAGCAGCAAACTCAAAATAATACTAAATACTAAATAATACTAAATACTTAACTCTAAGAAACTATTACGACAGACGACACAACAGTGGTACGCTTGATTACCAACAACGACGAGACTGCCTACAGGGTGTAGGTGAGGGCCCTCGGAGTGTGGTGTCAGGAAAATAACCTCACACTCAACGTCAACAAAACTAAGGAGATGATTGTGGACTTCAGGAAACAGCAGAGGGAACACCCCCCTATCCACATTGATGGAACAGTAGTGGAGAGGGTAGTAAGTATTAAGTTCCTCGGCGTACACATCACAGACAAACTGAATTGGTCCACCCACACAGACAGCATCGTGAAGAAGGCGCAGCAGCGCCTCTTCAACCTCAGGATGCTGAAGAAATTCGGCTTGTCACCAAAAGCACTCACAAACTTCTACAGATGCACAATCGAGAGCATCCTGTCGGGCTGTATCACCGCCTGGTACGGCAACTGCTCTGCCCACAACCGTAAGGCTCTCCAGAGGGTAGTGAGGTCTGCACAACGCATCACCGGGGGCAAACTACCTGCCCTCCAGGACACCTACACCACCCGATGTCACAGGAAGGCCATAAAGATCATCAAGGACATCAATCACCCGAGCCACTGCCTGTTCACCCCGCTATCATCCAGAAGGCGAGGTCAGTACAGGTGCATCAAAGCTGGGACCGAGAGACTGAAAAACAACTTCTATCTCAAGGCCATCAGACTGTTAAACAGCCACCACTAACATCGAGTGGCTGCTGCCAACACACTGACTCAACTCCAGCCACTTTAATAATGGGAATTGATGGGAAATGATGTAAAATATATCACTAGCCACTTTAAACAATGCTACCTAATATAATGTTTACATACCCTACATTATTCATCTCATATGTATACGTATATACTGTACTCTATATCATCTACTGCATCTTTATGTAATACATGTATCACTAGCCACTTTAACTATGCCACTTTGTTTACATACTCATCTCATATGTATATACTGCACTCAATACCATCTACTGTATCTTGCCTATGCCGCTCTGTACCATCACTCATTCATATATCTTTATGTACATATTCTTTATCCCCTTACACTGTGCCTATAAGGTAGTAGTTTTGGAATTGTTAGCTAGATTACTTGTTGGTTATTACTGCATTGTCGGAACTAGAAGCACAAGCATTTCGCTACACTCGCATTAACATCTGCTAACCATGTGTATGTGACAAATAACATTTGATTTGATTTGATTTGAAGAGAGACACGCTCAAATTAACTTTATGGGTGAGGTTAAACAGGAAGAGATCAGCGACTACATCTAGGTCTGGACTGGGCAGCGACTACATCTAGGTCTGGACTGGGCAGCGACTATATCTAGGTCTGGACAGGGCAGCGACTGCATCTAGGTCTGGGTTGGGCTTGGCTGAGCAGCGACTACACCGAGGTCTGGGCTGGGCAGCGACTACATCTAGGTCTGGACTGGGCAGCGACTAGACCTAGGTCTGGACTGGGCTGGGCTGGGTAGCGACTACGTCTAGGTCTGGGCTGGGCAGCGACTACATCTAGGTCTGGACTGGGCAGTGACTACATCTAGGTCTGGGCTGGGCAGCGACTACATCTAGGTCTGGGCTGGGCAGCGACTACACCTAGGTCTGGACTGGGCTGGGCTGGGCTGGGTAGCGACTACGTCTAGGTCTGGGCTGGGCAGCGACTACGTCTAGGTCTGGGCTGGGCAGCGACTACATGCAGGTCTGGACTGGGCTGGGCTGGGCAGCGACTACATCTAGGTCTGGGCTGGGCAGCGACTACATGCAGGTCTGGACTGGGCAGCGACTACATCTAGGTCTGGGCTTGGGAGCGACTACATTTAGGTCTGGGCTGGGCTGGGCAGCGACTACATCTAGGTCTGGGCTGGGCAGCGACTACATCTAGGTCTGGGCTGGGCAGCGACTACACCTAGGTCTGGACTGGGCTGGGCTGGGTAGCGACTACGTCTAGGTCTGGGCTGGGCAGCGACTACATGCAGGTCTGGACTGGGCTGGGCTGGGCAGCGACCACATCTAGGTCTGGACTGGGCAGTGACTACATCTAGGTCTGGGCTGGGCAGCGACTACATCTAGGTCTGGGCTGGGCAGCGACTACATTTAGGTCTGGGCTGGGCTGGGCAGCGACTACATCTCAGTCTGGATTGGGCAGTGACTACATCCTGTTCTGGTCTGGGCAGTGACTACATCTAGGTCTGGACTGGGCAGCAACTACATCTAGGTCTGGGCTGGGCAGCGACTACATTTAGGTCTGGGCTGGGCTGGGCAGCGACTACATCTAGTTCTGGGCTGGGCAGCGACTACATTTAGGTCTGGGCTGCGCTGGTCTGGGCTGGGCTGCACTGGGCTGGGCTGGGCTGCACTGGGCTGGGCTGCACTGGGCTGGGCTGCACTGGGCTGGGCTGGGCTGCACTGGGCTGGTCTGGGCTGGTCTGGTCTGGGCTGGTCTGGTCTGGGCTGGTCTGGGCTGGTCTGGGCTGGTCTGGGATGGTCTGGGCTGGTCTGGTCTGGGATGGTCTGGTCTGGTGTGGTCTGGTCTGGTCTGGGGTAGTACTAGTGTACGAGGAACTCTTACTGTTACTGTAGCTTCATATGGAAGTTTTCCGGAGCTCGTTCCAGCTTCTCTCTTCTTTCAATTTAGTTTACCTCCTTATGGTTGAATATTTTGTACTGTCAGCACCAGATATGTTTTAACCAATGAAATCGGTTGAGCAATAAGGGGGCAGGACAGCGATAGTCTGGTTGTCAACACGTAGAGAGGACTTGGGACTAGAGAGAAAGCCTTGGTTCTCCTCTCCGATACGTTTCCCTTAATAACTTAGAACTTATGTTTTAAACATCAGGAAAAAGTCAAGACAGTGTTATGGGGGCCACGACTCTTCCCCGCAATCCCCCACCCCCCCTCTGTTTTTCTGCTAATTTGGCGTTTAGAAGATCTTAAGCTTTTCAAGCACAGGGTTGTCAGGGATCAGTTTTTGCCGGAGGCGTCTTGATTCGAGGATATTTGGCTCTGATTGATCTTCTTTCAGAGAAGGGTTAAGCTTTTGAGCGATGCCAGGAGATTGAGCTAATGATAAGTAATTCTGCTAATTGCTATGAAATTAGACTTTGCCATCCGTGCTGTAATTACTTGTGCCTGACTGTATTCAGGGATGGTTGAGCATCGCTCCCCTGTGCTGCAGCCATGTGATCCTGTCAGGACAGAGAGCTATGGTCCGGCTGGCTCAGTCAGTTCTGCTGAAGCTGCAGTTTGTCCCCCCACCCCCTCTGTGTTGTTGTTGGGGGACGTTTATTGGATTGCCAGTCTCCTCTGTTTGCTGCGTGCCCTGGCCGGCCGGTGAGGGAGTGCCCTTGCGGGGACAGCAGTAGCAGCGGCTTCAGGAGCGCCACACCACATCAATTCTGCATCATTTGCATTACAGTAAACTACAGATGGTTTGGAATACAAATGTATTCCAAACCACCAGGCGTGGGGAAATATGTTGGGTGGAGGAGAGGGCTCACAGTAGGTGGAGGGGAGGGGGAGGGCTCAGTGGGCGGAGGGGAGGGGGAGGGCTCAGTGGGTGGAGGGGAGAGGGAGGGCTCAGTGGGTGGAGGGGAGGGCGAGGGCTCAGTGGGTGGAGCGGAAGGGGAGGGCTCAATAGGTGGAGGGGAGGGGGAGGGCTCAGTGGGTGGAGGGGAGAGGGAGGGCTCAGTGGGTGGAGGGGAGGGGGAGGGCTCAGTGGGTGGAGGCCATCAGGGTAAAGGAGAGCCTGGAGATGGGGCCAGATTTGTTGTGCTGTCTGGACAAAATCAGCTCGCCACCCTGAGCTTTTATATGACCTCTGGTCACCTCTAAAGCCTTGCTAATAATACCCAACTTTGTTAAAGCTGACTACATCCAATTCATATTTACACTAAAATGGCCATGTTTTTTAAATCAACTCTATTACACTATTTTAGCAAAATAACAATGGATTTAGATCCTCACTTTATGCCATTATAAATGTAAATTACATTTTCTAATGTAGCTTGTCATCAAATCATCCCTGGCTCTTTCTTTGTGCATCCCTAAACCACTATGAATGTGTGATTGCATCAGGATCAGCTGAAAAAATACTCATCTTTAACTCTCACAATGTTAGAATCTTGTCTGTCCCTCGTTCAGACCCTTCCCCCCTTCCTCCTCTCCCTCCGTCTTCCCCTATCTCTCTACCCCATTGTTTCGGGACATCAAATGCACCTCAGTATGCACATGGTGCACCTAACAATGGCCTCCTGACAGCTCCAGTGGACATTAAAGGTTCCCGTTGACAGAGCAGAGGGGATACGGGAGAGGCGGTCAAAGATCTGTTGCCGGGGCTAATGAAAAAGATTTATTCATGATTTTAAAAGTCGGCATTAGCACTCTCTGCAACATCTGGTTCCAATCTTTTCATGGCACTCTCTCTCCGAGGTGTGATTATCTGTTGTGACTCTCTCACAGCTTCTACAGCTTCCCAACACCTTAACTTAAGACTGGATAATAGATACAGTAGAAGTCGGATTACTGTAGTTATACAGTATTACAAACTGGGTGGTTCGAGCCCTGAATGCTGATTGGCTGACAGCAGTGGTATATCAGACATTATACCACAGGTATGACAAACATTTATTTTTACTCTGCTAATTATGTTGGTAACCAGTTTATAATAGCAATAGGCACCTCTGGGGTTTATGATTTATGGCCAATATACCACGGCTAAGGGTTGTGTCCAGGCACTCCGCGTTGCGTCGTGCTTAAGAACAGCCCTTAGTCGTGGTATATTGGCCATATACCACACTCCTCATGCCTTATTGATTAAGTACAGCATCAAAATGTAATCTACTATACTGTATTACATTTTATTTGATAAATATGATGAAATATGTGAAATGGATAGGTTGTCTTCCTGTGGCTGTGTCTCACTGGGAGCTCTGTCATATCTCTGTGTTCCCCTGGCTGTGTCTCACTGGGAGCTCTGTCATATCTCTGTGTTCCCCTGGCTGTGTCTCACTGGGAGCTCTGTCATATCTCTGTGTTCTCCTGGCTGTGTCTCACTGGGAGCTCTGTCATATCTCTGTGTTCTCCTGGCTGTGTCTCACTGGGAGCTCTGTCATATCTCTGTGTTCTCCTGGCTGTGTCTCACTGGGAGCTCTGTCATATCTCTGTGTTCTCCTGGCTGTGTCTCACTGGGAGCTCTGTCATATCTCTGTGTTCCCCTGGCTGTGTCTCACTGGGAGCTCTGTCATATCTCTGTGTACCCCTGGCTGTGTCTCACTGGGAGCTCTGTCATATCTCTGTGTTCCCCTGGCTGTGTCTCACTGGGAGCTCTGTCATATCTCTGTGTTCTCCTGGCTGTGTCTCACTGGGAGCTCTGTCATATCTCTGTGTTCTCCTGGCTGTGTCTCACTGGGAGCTCTCTCATATCTCTGTGTTCCCCTGGCTGTGTCTCACTGGGAGCTCTGTCATATCTCTGTGTTCTCCTGGCTGTGTCTCACTGGGAGCTCTGTCATATCTCTGTGTTCTCCTGGCTGTGTCTCACTGTGAGCTCTGTCATATCTCTGTGTTCTCCTGGCTGTGTCTCACTGGGAGCTCTGTCATATCTCTGTGTTCTCCTGGCTGTGTCTCACTGGGAGCTCTGTCATATATCTGTGTTCCCCTGGCTGTGTCTCACTGGGAGCTCTGTCATATCTCTGTGTTCCCCTGGCTGTGTCTCACTGGGAGCTCTGTCATATCTCTGTGTTCCCCTGGCTGTGTCTCACTGGGAGCTCTGTCATATCTCTGTGTTCTCCTGGCTGTGTCTCACTGGGAGCTCTGTCATATCTCTGTGTTCTCCTGGCTGTGTCTCACTGGGAGCTCTCTCATATCTCTGTGTTCCCCTGGCTGTGTCTCACTGGGAGCTCTCTCATATCTCTGTGTTCCCCTGGCTGTGTCTCACTGGGAGCTCTGTCATATATCTGTGTTCTCCTGGCTGTGTCTCACTGGGAGCTCTGTCATATCTCTGTGTTCCCCTGGCTGTGTCTCACTTGGAGCTCTGTCATATCTCGGTGTTCCCCTGGCGGTGTCTCACTGGGAGCTCTGTCATATCTCTGTGTTCCCCTGGCTGTGTCTCACTGTGAGCTCTGTCACATCTATGTGTTCCCCTGGCTGTGTCTCACTGTGAGCTCTGTCATATCTCTGTGTTCCCCTGGCTGTGTCTCACTGGGAGCTCTGTCATATCTCTGTGTTCTCATGGCTGTGTCTCTGCTGGATGCCCAGTCATTAGATAGGTTATTCTCCTGCCCCGGTAAAAAATAGACCTGTTCTCACCATGAGGTGAGGTTCTCAGCAGTCCTCTCTCTTTGTGTGTGTGTTGGTTTATTTGTGTGTGTGTGTGTTTGTGTATTTGTGTGTGTCATGTGTGTGTACATATGTGTGTGTGTTTGTGTATTTGTGTGTGTCATGTGTGTGTACATATGTGTGTGTGTGTGTGTTTGTGTATTTGTGTGTGTCATGTGTGTGTCATGTGTGTGTCATGTGTGTGTCATGTGTGTGTACATATGTTCATGTATGGAAACACTGAACTGTGGTGTCGGTTGTTCTGTACTGTTCTGTGATCTGATTTTAACGAGTCTTCTCTCTTTTTCATCTTTCATTGTTACTTTTACCCAGAGGGCCTTTTCCTTCCCCCTCCCCCTAATGCTTCACATTCCTTCTCTATGCAACCCAGCTTGTTTCCTGATATTGCACATTGTTTGGGAACTTCAAAAGGCTCCATTTTCAACATGTGTCCATTTTAGACTGTAAAGGAATCTATGGCATGTGGTCTGAATTACCCCCCCCCCTCCCTACTTAAACACTCACATGTGAAGAAACTAATCAGAACATACATGACCAATCAGTCTTCACTCCTGGATTTCAGAAAATCATCTTTACAGTAGATAAATGTTCAGCTTTCCATCCAGTGTATTTAACATCAATATACATAATAGAACCAGATTCCTGTTCCCCCTGCTATCTAATCCATTCAGAGGGTGAAGGAGGCCTGTGTCTCTAGGCTGTTAGCTGTGTGAAGGAGAGGGATCTGCCATAATGTATGTAACCTTGGCAGAGGGCTGACAGGGAGGCCAAAAGGGGGTCACCGCTGAGCTGCCCGGTCCTGGAGCAGACCACTGTGCTATTGGGTGGGGGTGAAGCCGGAGCAGACCACTGTGCTATTGGGTGGGGGTGAAGCCGGAGCAGAACACAGTGCTATTGGGTGGGGGTGAAGCCAGAGCAGATCACTGTGCTATTGGGTGGGGGTGAAGCCGGAGCAGACCACTGTGCTATTCGGTGGGGGTGAAGCCGGAGCAGACCACAGTGCTATTGGGTGGGGGTGAAGCCGGAGCAGACCACTGTGCTATTGGGTGGGGGTGAAGCCGGAGCAGACCACTGTGCTATTGGGTGGGGGTGAAGCCGGAGCAGACCACAGTGCTATTGGGTGGGGGTGAAGCCGGAGCAGAACACTGTGCTATTGGGTTGGGGTGAAGCCAGAGCAGACCACTGTGCTATTGGGTTGAGGTGAAGCCGGAGCAGACCACAGTGCTATTGGGTTGAGGTGACGCCGGAGCAGACCACAGTGCTATTGGGTTGAGGTGAAGCCGGAGCAGACCACAGTGCTATTGGGTTGAGGTGACGCCGGAGCAGACCACAGTGCTATTGGGTTGAGGTGAAGCCGGAGCAGACCACAGTGCTATTGGGTTGAGGTGAAGCCGGAGCAGACCACAGTGCTATTGGGTTGAGGTGAAGCCGGAGCAGACCACAGTGCTATTGGGTTGAGGTGAAGCCGGAACAGACCACAGTGCTATTGGGTTGAGGTGAAGCCGGAGCAGACCACAGTGCTATTGGGTGGGGGTGAAGAAGGAGATAATGCAGCAGCAAGCCACATGGCTATCTCTCTCTCTCTCTCTCTCTCTCTCTCTCTCTCTCTCTCGCTCTCTCTCTCTCTCTCTCTCTCTCTCTCTCTCTCTCTCTCTCTCTCAACATTGCCCAAGCAAGTGAAGTGGATAATATACAAAAGTGAAATAAACAATAAAAATTAACAGTAAACATTACACTCACAGAAGTTCCAAAATAATAAAGACATTACAAAATGTCATATTGAGGGCAGTGTGCACATAGCCTGTCTTCTCTTGAGAGCCATGTCTGCCTACAGCGGCCTTTCTCAATAGGCCGGGTGCTGCAGACTGTTCTAGTTCCCTCGCCAATTCGTTGATATATATGTTGAAGAGGGTGGGGCTTAAGCTGCATCCCTGTCTCACCCAATGGCCCCATGGAAAGAAATGTGTATGTCTTTTGCCAATTTTAACTGCATACTTGTTGTTTGTGTACATGGATTTTATAATGTCGTATGTTTTTCCCCCAACACCACTTTCCATCAATTTGTATAGCAGAGAGCCCCTGAGACCTCCCTTAGACCCCTCAGCTGCTCCTCCTCCCAACATCCATGTGGATGGATGTAATGAGGACGTATATGACAGATGTAGCTGTTTCTTGCATGTGTACTAGTCTGTGAGGGTTGTTTTATGTGGCTGTTAAATGGGCCTCCACAATGCTTGTTTATGAACGTGCCGGAACAAAGGCTGCTAGCCTTCACATCAAAGCTGCTTGCTTGTGGCCATTGGGTGTCTCCTCCATGTTTTTCACACCTCTCTCTGGCAAGGGCTCCGGAGTTGTTGTAATTGGAGAACATGCTTGTTGGGGAAAGGGCCACTATTAGGCTAATTGCAAACTGCTTGGAGAGAGAACTGTTATACCTACATCAAATAAAACCGCTAGATCTTTAAATAGTACTAAATCCGCTCCTACAGCTTACTATTGATGATTTCAGACAAACAGGTGTCAAGAGCTAACAAACAGACTCACTGGAGAAGGAGTTGTGTTTAATACTATCAGTGTAATAATGCTGAAGACATCTGTAAGGAGAAAATGTGTGTGCGTGTGTCTCTGAGGACCAGCTCAGTGACCTTCACCTTTTTTTCCTCTGACTCTCCCTCCTCCTCCTCCTCCCCCTCCTCCTCCTCCTCTCTTCACCTCCTCCTCCCTCCTCACCCTCCTTCTGCTTCTTCTCCTCCCTTCTCCTCCTCCTCTTCCTCTTCTTCCTCCTCTTACTCTCCACCCAGACATCATAATGGAGCTGCTTTCAGCTTGCTGACATGTGTCATTTGGCATTTAAAATAGAGAGATACCCTGATCCTACACTACAGAGGGTAGTGCGTAGAGCCCAGTACATCACTGGGGCCAAGCTTCCTGCCTTCCAGGACCTCTATACCAGGCGGTGTCAGAGGAAGGCCCAAAAAATTGTCAAAGACTCCAGTCACCCAAGTCACAGATTGTTCTTTCTGCTATCGCACGGCAAGCGGTACCGGAGCGCCAAGTCTAGGTCCAAAAGGCTCCTTAACAGCTTCTACCCCCAAGCCATAAGACTGCTGAACAATTAATCAAATGGCCACTTGAACTATTTGCATTAACTTGTGTCCCACCTACAGGTAGGCTAGTGGTTAGAGCGTTGGACTAGTAACCGGAAGGTTGCAAGATTGAATCCCTGAGCTGACAAGGTCGACACATCTTTCGTTCTGCCCCTGAACAAGGCAGTTATCCCACTGTTCCTAGGCTGTAATTTAAAATAAGAGTTAGTTCTTAACTGACTTGCCTAGTTAAATAAAGATGAAATAAAAAAGAAACATGTACAAATGACCTGAACTGACCTGTACCTCCACACATTGACTTGGTACTGGTACCCCCTGTATAAAGCCTCATCATTGTGTTACTTACATTTTTTTTTTTACTTTAGTTTATTTAGATATTTTCTTAAATATATTTTCTTAAAACTGCATTGTTGGTTAAGGGCTTGTAAGTAAGCATTTCACAGGAATGTCTACACCTGTTGTATTCAGCGCATGTAGCAAATAAGATTGGATTTGATTTTGTCATGTGCACCTTACAGTGAAGGCTATATACAGACACCGGTAGTCAGGTCTATTGAGGTAGTATGTACAGTGCCTTGCGAAAGTATTCGGCCCCCTTGAACTTTGCGACCTTTTGCCACATTTCAGGCTTCAAACATAAAGATATAAAACTGTATTTTTTTGTGAAGAATCAACAACAAGTGGGACACAATCATGAAGTGGAACGACATTTATTGGATATTTCAAACTTTTTTAACCAATCAAAAACTGAAAAATTGTCTTGGTGTGTTTGGACCATTCTAGTTTGTTGGTGATGTGGACACCAAGGAATTTGAAGCTCTCAAACTGCTCCACTACAGGCCCGTCGATGAGAATGGGGACGTGCTCGGTGCTCCTTTTCCTGTAGTCCACAATCATCTCCTTAATCTTGGTTACTTTGAGGGATAGGTTGTTATTCTGACACCACCCGGCCAGGTCTCTGACTTCCGACCGCAAGGCTGTCTCGTCGTTGTCGGTGATCAGGCCAACCACTGTTGTGTTGTCAGCAAACTTAATGATGGTGTTGGAGTCGTGCCTGGCCATGCAGTTGTGGGTGAACAGGGAGTACAGGAGGGGACTGAGCACGCACACCTGGGGAGCTCCAGTGTTGAGGATCCCGGTGGCAGATGTGTTGCTAGCTACCCTCACCACCTGGGGGCGGCCCGTCAGGAAGTCCAGGATCCAGTTGCAGAGGGAGATGTTTAGTCCCAGGTTCCTTAGCTTAGTGATGAGCTTTGAGGGTACTATGGTGTTGAACGCTGAGCTGTAGTCAATGAATAGCATTCTCACATAGGTGTTCCTTTTGTCCAGGTGGGAAAGGGCAGTGTGGAGTGCAATAGAGATTGCATTATCTGTGGATCTGTTTGGGCGGTATGCAAATTGGAGTGGGTCTAGGGTTTCTGGGATAATGGTGTTGATGTGAGCCATGACCAGCCTTTCAAAGCACTTCATGGCTACGGACATGAGTGCTACGGGTCAGCCATGTTGAAGCATGTTGGTATTACAGACTCAATTAGGGACATGTTGAAAATGTCAGTGAAGACACCTGCCAGTTGGTCAGCACATGCCCGAGCACACGTCCTGGTAAGCCATTTGGCCCTGCAGCCTTGTGTATGTTGACCTGTTTAAAGGTCTTACTGACGTCGGCTACTGGGAGCGTGATCACACAGTCGTCCGGAACAGCTGATGCTCTCATGCATGCCTCAGTGTTGCTTGACTCGAAGAGAGCATAGAAGTGATTTAGCTCGTCTGGTAGGCTCGTGTCACTGGGCAGCTCGCGGCTGTGCTTCCCTTTGTAGTCTGTAATAGTTTGTGAGCCCTGCCACATCCGACGAGCATCGGAGCCGGTGTAGTATGATTCAATCTTAGCCCTGTATTGACGCTTTGCCTGTTTGATGGTTCGTTGCAGGGCATAGTGGGATTTCTTGTAAGCTTCCGGGTTAGAGTCCCGCACCTTGAAAGCGGCAGCTCTACCCTTTAGCTCAGTGCGAATGTTGCCTGTAATCCATGGCTTCTGATTGGGGTATGTACTGTGGGGACGACGTCCTCAATGCACTTATTGATAAAGCCAGTGACTGATGTGGTGTATTCCTCAATGTCATCGGAAGAATCCCGGAACATATTCCAGTCTGTGCTAGCAAAGCAGTCCTGTAGTTTAGCATCTGCTTCATCTGACCATTTTTTTTTATATACCGAGTCACTGATGCTTCCTGCTTTAATTTTTGCTTGTAAGCAGGAATCAGTAGGATGGAGTTGTTTTTGGATTTACCAAATGGAGGGCGAGGGAGAGCTTTGTATGCGTCTCTATGTGTGGAGTACAGGTGATCTAGAATTTTTTTCCCTGTGGTTGCACATGTTGATAGAAATTTGGTGGAACTGATTTAAGTTTCCCTGCATTAAAGTCTCCGGCCACTAGGAGCACCGCCTCTGGGTGAGTGGTTTCCTGTTTGCTTATTTCCTTATACAGCTGACTGAGTGTGGTCTTAGTGCCAGCATCTGTCTGTGGTGGTAAATAAACAGCCTCGAAAAGTATAGCTGAGAACTCTCTAGGCAAGTAGTGGCCTGCAATTTATCATAATATACTCTACTTCAGGCGAGCAAAATCTAGAGACTCCCTTAGATTCCCCCCCCCCCCCCTCGTCATACCGGAGTGTGCTGTTCTATCTTGCCGGTGCAGCGTATATCCCTCTAGCTGAATATCCATGTCGTCATTCAGCCACGATTCCGTGAAACATAGGATATTACAGTTTTTGATGTCCCGTTGGTAGGATATTCGTGATCGTACCTCATCTAGTTTATTGACCAATGTTTGCACGTTGGCGAGTAATATTGACAGTAACGGCAGCTTTCCTAGTTGTCTTCTGCGAGTCCCGACGAGGCATCCGGCTCTTCTTCCTCTGCGTCGCTTCCTTTTGCAAATAATTGGGATGTCTGCCCTGTGGGGTGTTTGGATAATACTGTGTGAGTCCTGCTTGTTGTTGTTGTTGTTGTTGAAAAAGTCTTTGTCCAATCCGAGGTGAGTGATCGCTGTCCTGATATCTAGAAGCTCTTTTCTGCCGTAAGATACGGTTGCAGAAACATAATGTACAAAATCGTTTACAAATAATGCGAAAACCCCCCACATAATAACACAATTGGTTAGGAGACCGTAAAACGGATCAGAACATGGAATGGGTTTTCTATGAAGACGGAAGTGTTGCTTAATATAAAACATAAATAAAATAAATGTAGTCTCAAATAAATAATGGAACATGTTCAATTTGGTTTAAATAATGTAAAAACACAGTGTTGGAGAATAAAGTAAAAGTGCAATATGTGCCATGTAAGAAAGCTAACGTTTCAGTTCCTTGCTCAGAACATGAGAACATATGAAAGCTGGTGGTTCCTTTTAACATGAGTCTTCAATATTCCCAGTTAAGAAGTTTTAGGTTGTAGTTATTATAGGAATTATAGGACTCTTTCTCTCTATACCATTTGTATTTCATGTACCTTTGACTATTGGATGTTCTTATAGGCACTATAGTATTGCCAGCCTAATCTCTGGAGTTGATCGGCTTGAAGTCATGAACAGCGCTGTGCTTCAAGCATTGCTAAGAGCTGCTGGCAAACACAGGAAAGTGCTGTTTCAATGAATGCTTACGAGCCTGCTGCTGCCTACCACCGCTCAGTCAGACTGCTCCAACAAATCATAGACTTAATTATAATATAATCAACAGACAGAAATACGAGCCTTAGGTCATTAATAACGTCAAATCCGGAAACTATAATTTTGAAAACAAAACGTTTATTCTTTCAGTGAAATACAAAACCTTTCCGTATTTTATCGAATGGGTGGCAATCCTAAGTCTAAATATTGCTGTTACATTGCACAACCTTCAAAGTTATAGCTCATTGTAAATAGCCATGCATGGCAACTGTAGCTTACAGAAATAGTAGAGATGATATGGTGACACATAGAAACTGAGATGATATGGTGACACACAGAAACAGAGATGATATGGTGACACTCATAAACAGAGATGATAGGGTGACACAAAGAAACAGAGATGATATGGTGACACACAGAAACAGAGATGATATGGTGACACATAGAAACAGAGAAGATATGATGATACACATAAACATAGATGTTTGACATGGCAGAGAGAGAAAGCATCAACAGTTACAGTCAGGGCTCAGTAATCTGCCTCTGAGGGGCTCCTGAAACACGCACCAATTTACACTTTGTTGTTATAGCATTTTTTTCCCAAAACATATGGACGCAAATAGGAGTCAACACTAAAGGCATGATGAGCATGGGCCTGAAGACTAAGAAGAGGACTCATCAGCAGCACCATGTTGTTGATGAATGATTTATGAGCTGTCTACCTGACAGCGTGCCATATCAGCAGGCTGTCACCCCCCCGCTAACAGTCGGTCTATACTCTGCCTGCCTTTTTCCTTACCATGTTGCACAGGATGGTGGCCACTCCATAACCGACCCAGATGGCTTGTCTTACTCTCAGTACATAGGTATTTTCTCTGTGAGGTGGATTGTTTTTTATATACTTGCACAGTACAGTCGGTATCTTTTTTTGCTACATTATATCCCTGTGTCCTCTGCTAGGCTTTATCTCAGGGGAGTGGATGTGCCTTTGATACAAAAAAAAAAAATCCCAGTACGTTTCAAAATGGTGTGTAAACTGTTAGATGAATCAAAAGCTTTTAATCAACTCAAGCTGTTAAACCGTATGGGTTCAAAGTGACCCTGAAAACTCGCAAATGCATTACAATAGGGTATGATGGGGCTTGGTGAGGGGGGATAGGGTATGACGGGGCTTGGTGAGGGGGGGTAGGGTATGATGGGGCTTGGTGTTGGGGGGTAGGGTATGATGGGGCTTGGTGAGGGGGGGTAGGGTATGACGGGGCTTGGTGAGAGGGGGTAGTGTATGATGGGGCTTGGTGAGGGGGGGTAGGGTATGATGGGGCTTGGTGTTGGGGGGTAGGGTATGATGGGGCTTGGTGTGGGGGGGGGTAGGGTATGGTGGGGCTTGGTGTGGGGGGGTAGGGTATGGTGGGACTTGGTGTGGGGGGGTAAGGTATGATGGGGCTTGGTGTGGGGGGGTAGGGTATGATGGGGCTTGGTGTGGGGGGGTAGGGTATGGTGGGGCTTGGTGAGGGAGGGAGGGGTAGGGTATGGTGGGGCTTGGTAGGGGGGGTAGGGTATGGTGTGGCTTGGTGAGGGAGGGTATGGTGGGGCTTGGTGAGAGAGGGGGGTAGGGTTTGGTGGGGCTTGGTGAGGGAGGGGCTAGGGTATGGTGGGGCTTGGTGAGGGAGGGAGGGGGTAGGGTATGGTGGGGCTTGGTAGGGGTGGTAGGGTATGGTGGGGCTTGGTGAGGGGGTAGGGTATGGTGGGGCTTGGTGAGGGAGGGGGTAGGGTCTTGTGGGGCTTGGTGAGGGAGGGGGGTAGGGTATGGTGGGGCTTGGTGGGGGGGGGTAGGGTATGGTGGGGCTTGGTGAGAGAGGGGGTAGGGTTTGGTGGGGCTTGGTGAGGGAGGTGGGTAGGGTTTGGTGGGGCTTGGTGAGGGAGGGAGGGGGGTAGGGTATGGTGGGGCTTGGTGAGGGAGGGGGTAGGGTATGGTGGGTCTTGGTGAAGGAGGGGGTAGGGTCTGGTGGGGCTTGGTGAGGGAGGGAGGGGGTAGGGTATGGTGGGGCTTGGTGAAGGAGGGGGTAGGGTCTGGTGGGGCTTGGTGAGGGAGGGGGGGTAGGGTATGGTGTGGCTTGGTGCAGAGGAGTCCCCAGGTTTGGGTAGTTTCACACACTAAATGCTCTGGAGATTAAAGCCTGTCAACATTCAGACTACAATATCTGTCTCTTCTAAGGACCTTGTCCCTAGAGTTCAGCTGTAGTTTGAAATCCTAACACACTGTCTTCACTTACAAGTCTACATGTTGTTTTATTGAAAGCTTGGTTTTCATGTCTTGCATAAACAGTTGCTATTCATCTGGTTGCAGAACATGCTCCCAGTGCAGAGGAGACCACACTGAAAAACAATCCACACTCTCACTGAGATATTTTCTCATGGGAACTTCTGACACTTATTATCTAGAATAAAAAAGGAACACACGTTTTGACTGATGCCCTGACTTGAGGAGGACTATGGCTGTTTGGTGACAAAGCCCTGACTTGGAGAAGACTGTGGCTGTTCAGTGAGGAATCCCTGACTTGGAGAAGACTGTGGCTGTTCAGTGAGGAATCCCTGACTTGGAGAAGACTGTGGCTGTTTAGTGAGGAATCCCTGACTTGGAGAAGACTGTGGCTGTTCAATGAGGAATCCCCGACTTGGAGAAGACTGTGGCTGTTTAGTGAGGAATCCATGACTTGGAGAAGACTGTGGCTGTTCAGTGAGGAATCCCTGACTTGGAGAAGACTGTGGCTGTTCAGTGAGGAATCCCTGACTTGGAGAAGACTGTGGCTGTTCAGTGAAGAATCCCTGACTTGGAGAAGACTGTGGCTGTTTAGTGAGGAATCCCTGACTTGGAGAAGACTGTGGCTGTTCAGTGAGGAAGCCCTGACTTGGAGAAGACTGTGGCTGTTCAGTGAGGAAGCCCTGACTTGGAGAGGACTGTGGCTGTTCAGTGAGGAAGCCCTGACTTGGAGAGGACTATTGCTGTTCAGTGAGGAAGCCCTGACTTGGAGAGGACTGTTTGTGTTCAGTGAGGAATTTAGTCTGTTTGTAGGAACAAGAGCCACTGGCCCTCTGTGTTTACATCTTCCCATGACATTTTCCCCCCAACTCTGTTTTGAAACAGATTACTGTGCAGTATATTAAATAAATAAGAGAAAGTCACCCCCCCTCCCCCGTCCTCCATTTTGCACAGAGTGACAGTAATCCTCCGTGAGACACGGAGAGTTAGAAGGTTTGTTGCCATTTGCTGAATCCTGTTCCACCGCCCTCCGAATTGTTCAGCAGACAGGTTGATAATGTAAGGGAATTTAATCCTTGCCGCTGAGTGCCAGCACCCACCGTTGTCTGAAGGCGAACTCGCAATCCTCCGTGTCAGATCCCTTTTCTCCCTGCTTCATCCCCCCAGTGGCTCCCACAAAGACGAGGGCGGAGGGGACGTGCGACAAAAAAAATCCAATTTCTGTCAGCTTTGGTGCTATGAGTGGCAGAATTGCTGGAAGCAGATCTAGTTTAATTGAGTGGGATCTGAACCTTGTGACTCAAGAGAAAGAGAGTGGGAGATAGAGATGGAATAAGGAGGAGAGGGAGAGAGGGTGAAAGAGAGAGATGGAATAAGGAGGAGAGGGATATAGAGATGGAATAAGGAGGAGAGGGAGATAGAGATGGAATAGGGAGGACAAGAGAGATGGAATAAGGAGGAGAGGGAGAGAGGGAATTAGAGATGGAATAAGGAGGAGAGGGAGAGAAAGATGGATTAAGGAGGAGAGGGAGATAGAGATGGAATAAGGAAAAGAGGGACAGCGAGATGGAATAAGGAAGAGATCGAGATAGAGTAAGGAGGAGAGGGAGAAAGAGATGGAATAAGGCGGAGAGGGAGATAGAGATGGAATAGGGAGGACAAGAGAGATGGAATAAGGAGGAGAGGGAGAGAGGGAGATAGAGATGGAATAAGGAGGAATGGGAGAGAGAGATGGAATAAGAAGGAGTGGGAGAGAGGGAGATAGAGATGGAATAAGGAGGAGGGGGAGATAGAGATTGAATAAGGAGGGGAGGGAGAGAGAGATGGAAAGGGAATAAGGAGGAGAGGGTGATAGAGATGGAATAAGGAGGAGATGAGAGAGATAGAGATGGAATAAGGAAGAGGGAGAGAGAGATAGAGATGGAATAAAGATGAGAGTGAGAGAGAGATGGAATAAGGAGGAGAGAGTGATAGAGAGGGAATAAGGAGGAGAGAGATAGAAATGTAATAAGGAGCAGAGGGTGATAGAAATGCAATAAGGAGGAGATATAGATTGAATAAGGAGGAGAGGGAGATAGAGATGGAATAAGGAGGAGAGGGAGATAGAGGTGGATTAAGGAAGAGAGGGAGATAGAGATGGAATAAGGAGGAGAGGGAGATAGAGGTGGATTAAGGAAGAGAGGGAGAGAGGGAGATAGAGATGGAAAGGGAATAAGGAGGAGAGGGTGATAGAGATGGAATAAAGAGGAGTGGGAGAGAGATAGAGAATAAGGAGGAGAGGGAGAGAGGTGGAATAAGGAGGCGTCGGAGATAGAGATGGAATAAGGAGGAGAGGGAGATAGAAATGGAATAAGGAGAGTGAGATATAGATGGAATAAGGAGAAGAGGGAGATAGCGATTGAATACGGAGGAAAGTGAGAGAGAGTGATAGAGATGGAATAAGGAGGAGAGGGGGAGAGGGATGGAATAAGGAGGAGAGGGAGAGAGGGATGGAATAAGGAGGAGAGGAAGAGGGAGATGGAATAAGGGAGAGAGGGAGAGAGGGAGATAGAGATGGAATAAGGAGGAGTGGGAGATAGAGATGGAATAAGGAGGAATGGGAGAGAGAGGTGGAATAAGGAGGGGAGGGAGAGAGAGAGATGGAAAGGGAATAAGGAGGAGAGGGTGATAGAGATGGAATAAGGAAGAGGGAGAGAGAGATAGAGATGGAATAAAGAGGAGAGTGAGAGAGATGGAATAAGGAGGAGATAGATATAAATGTAATCAGGAGGAGAGGGTGATAGAAATGGAATAAGGAGGAGATTGAAATAAGGAGATGAGAGAGATAGAGATGGAATAAGGAAGAGGGAGAGAGAGATAGAGATGGAATAAAGAGGAGAGGAGAGAGATGGAGTAAAGATAGGAGGGAGAGGGAGAATAAGGAGGAGAGGGAAATGGAATAAGAAGGAGAGAGATGCAATAAGGAGGAGAGAGATAGAGATGGAATGAGGAGGAGAGGGTGATAGAGATGGATAAGAAGGAGAGGGAGATAGAGATTGAATAAGGAGGAGAGAGAGATGGAATAATTAAGGAGGGCGAGAGAGATGAAATAAGGAGGAGAGAGATAGAGATGGAATGAGGAGGAGAGGGTGATAGAGATGGAATAAGAAGGAGAGGGAGATAGAGATTGAATAAGGAGGAGAGGGAGAGAGAGATGGAGCTAGAATAAGGAGGAGAGAGAGATGGAATAATTAAGGAGGGCGAGAGAGATGAAATAAGGTGGAGAGAGAAATAGAGATGGCATAAGGAGGAGAGAGAGATGGAATAAGGAGGAGAGAGATTGAATAAGGAGGAGATGGAGAGAGAGATGGAACAAGGATTAGAGGGGGATAGAGGTGGAATAAGGAGGAGAAGGATATATTGATGGAATAAGGAGGAGAAGGAGATATTGATGGAATAAGGAGGAGAGGGAGAGAGGGAGGTAGAGATGGAATAAGGAGGAGAGGGTGTGTGATATGAACCTATTTAAAGCCTATTATTATATACTATGTAGTTTAGTGTGAGTGTGAGTGTGTGTGTGAGGGAGTGTGTGAGTGAATGAGTGAGGGAGTGAGTGTGTGAGTGAGTGTGAGTGAGTGAATGTGTGTTTGAGTGAGTGTGTGAGTGAGTGAGTGAGTGAGTGAGTGAGTGTGTGTGTGTGTGTGTGAGTGTGTGTGTGTGTGTGTGTGTGTGTGTGTTTGAGTGTGTTTGAGTGTGTGTGTGTTTGAGTGAGTGTGTGTGTGTGTGTGTGTGTGTGTGTGTGTGTGTGTGTGTGTGTGTGTGTGTGTGTGTGTGTGTGTGTGTGTGTGTGTGTGTGTGTGTGTGTGTGTGTGAGTGAGTGAGTGACTGTGTGTGTGTGTGTGGGGGGGGGGGGGGTGCACAGACTAATGAGAACAGACTTTGGTGTAGCAGTAACTATCTGATGGGAGCACGGTCGTCAACCTCATTCTGTTTATTGTTCAATTGAACTAGTGATAAAACAAAAAATATATTCTTCGTCTTATTTTCTCAACCTTTTTTACACAGATGAGGGGACATCTCTCTATCTGGTTGACCTCAGACTGGGGGCCCCTAAGTTCAGAGGGACAATGTTGACAATTTGTGTCCCATCCACTCGCAAGGGTCACTTGATCCCCTCAGTTTAAAGTGTTGTGGTTAGAGCTGGCAGCTTAGAGACACACTCGTCTCTATTATCATCATCATCTTTCAGGATCCTGACTGTGTGTGTGTGGGAGCTTTTTGTCGCAGTTCTAACCCGAACCATAACTGTCCACGGCAGAAACACAGATAACACGTTGTCCCAAGCTGCCAGACATGTATGGCTCACATTTGGGAGGGCTGACACTGTCTTCGGCTCTCTGCCACATGTAGCCTGTCAAGGCTCACACTGAAAACAGGCACTTAAAGGCAGGCCACAGTTTATCAGGCTTTGGCTATTTATAAAGTAGCCACATTGTGCCATATCTCTGTCATGCTGTCTGCTCTGTTTAAAGCAGGCGGTCACAGGATAAACTCTGCCAATAGACTCACTAAGGAAGAGACAGGGAATGACAGAGAGGAGGAGAGAAGGAGAAGACGAGAAAGACACGTTAAAAGAGACGAAAAGAGGTGGGCAGAGATGGAGGGAAGAGTTGGGGAGGGAAGGGAATCAGTGGAGGGGGGGAAGAGTTGGGGAGGGAAGGGTGGAGGAGGAAGGGAAGAGTGGAGGAGGGAGGGAAGGGTGGAGGGAGGGAAGAGTGGATGAGGGAGGGATGAGTGGAGGAGGAAGGGAAGAGTGGAGGAGGGAGGGAAGAGTGGAGGAGGAAGGGAAGAGTGGAGGAGGGAGGGAAGGGGGAGGGAGGGAAGAGTGGATGAGGGAGGGAAGGGTGGAGGAGGACGGGAAGAGTGGAGGAGGGAGGGAAGGGTGGAGGGAGGGAAGAGTGGATGAGGGAGGGAAGGGTGGAGGAGGAAGGGAAGAGTGGAGGAGGGAGGGAAGGGTGAAGGGAGGGAAGAGTGGAGGAGGGAGAGGAGGGAGGGAAGAGTGGAGGAGGAAGGGAAGAGTGGAGGAGGGAGGGAAGGAGGGAGGGAGGGAAGAGTGGAAGAGGAGGGAAGGGTGGAGGGAGATAAGAGTGGAGGAGGGAGGGAAGAGTGGAGGATGGAGGGAAGAGTGTAGGATGGAGGCAAGAGTGGAGGAAGGAGGGAAGGGTGGAGTGAGGGAAGAGTGGAGGAGGGAGGGAAGGGTGGAGGAGGGAGGGAAGAGTGGAGGAGGGAGGGAAGGGTGGAGGAGGGAGGGAAGAGTGGAGGAGGGAGGGAAGGGTTGAGGAAGGGAAGAGTGGAGGATGGAGAGAAGGGTTGAGTAGGGAGGAAAGGGTGGAGTGAGGGAAAGAAGATTGGAGGAGGGAGGGAAGAGTGGAGGATGGAGGCAAGAGTGGAGGAGGGAGGGAAGAGTGGAGGAGGGAGGGAAGAGTGGAGGAGTGAGGGAAGAGTGGAGGAGGGAGGGAAGGGTGGAGGAGGGAGGGAAGAGTGGAGGAGGGAGGGAAGAGTGGAGGAGGGAGGGAAGGGTGGAGGAGGGAGGGAAGAGTGGAGAAGGGAGGGAAGGGTTGAGGAAGGGAAGAGTGGAGGATGGCGGGAAGGGTGGAGGAGGGAGGGAAGAGTGGAGGAGGTAGGGAAGGATTGAGGAGGAAGGGAAGAGTGGAGGAGGGAGGGAAGGGTGGAGGGAGGGAAGAGTGGATGAGGGAGGGAAGGGTGGAGGAGGAAGGGAAGAGTGGAGGAGGGAGGGAAGGGTGGAGGGAGGGAAGAGTGGATGAGGGAGGGAAGGGTGGAGGAGGAAGGGAAGAGTGGAGGAGGGAGGGAAGGGTGAAGGGAGGGAAGAGTGGAGGAGGGAGAGGAGGGAGGGAAGAGTGGAGGAGGAAGGGAAGAGTGGAGGAGGGAGGGAAGGAGGGAGGGAGGGAAGAGTGGAAGAGGAGGGAAGGGTGGAGGGAGATAAGAGTGGAGGAGGGAGGGAAGAGTGAAGGATGGAGGGAAGAGTGAAGGAGGGGGGGAAGGGAATGGGGGAGGGAGGGAAGAGTGGAGGAGGGAGGGAAGAGTGGAGTAGGGAGGAAAGGGTGGAGTGAGGGAAAGAAGATTGGAGGAGGGAGGGAAGAGTGGAGGATGGAGGGAAGAGTGTAGGATGGAGGCAAGAGTGGAGGAAGGAGGGAAGGGTGGAGTGAGGGAAGAGTGGAGGAGGGAGGGAAGGGTGGAGGAGGGAGGGAAGAGTGGAGGAGGGAGGGAAGGGTTGAGGAAGGGAAGAGTGGAGGATGGAGAGAAGGGTTGAGTAGGGAGGAAAGGGTGGAGTGAGGGAAAGAAGATTGGAGGAGGGAGGGAAGAGTGGAGGATGGAGGGAAGAGTGTAGGATGGAGGCAAGAGTGGAGGAGGGAGGGAAGAGTGGAGGAGGGAGGGAAGAGTGGAGGAGTGAGGGAAGAGTGGAGGAGGGAGGGAAGGGTGGAGGAGGGAGGGAAGAGTGGAGGAGGGAGGGAAGAGTGGAGGAGGGAGGGAAGGGTGGAGGAGGGAGGGAAGAGTGGAGAAGGGAGGGAAGGGTTGAGGAAGGGAAGAGTGGAGGATGGCGGGAAGAGTGTAGGATGGAGGGAAGGGTGGAGGAGGGAGGGAAGAGTGGAGGAGGTAGGGAAGGATTGAGGAGGAAGGGAAGAGTGGAGGAGGGAGGGAAGGGTGGAGGAGGGAGGGAAGAGTGGAGGATGGAGGGAAGGGTGGAGGAGGGAGGGAAGGGTGGAGGAGGGAGGGAAGAGTGGAGGAGGGAGAGAAGGGTTGAGGAAGGGAAGAGTGGAGGAGGGAGGGAATTGTGGAGGAGGGAGGATGAAAGTGGGATTTGAGCTGGGAAATACATGTCGAGGGAGGCTTTGAATATGAGATGAAAGTGTGTGCGACTGTGTTGGACTGGGCTGAGGGTCAAGCACAGTTTAGGAGAGGAGGGAAGGTGGGCTGTTCCCCTGAGACGTGTCAGTCCCAATGGGTAATGGGGATTTAAACCCTGCACTAACCCCTCTCTTGTTCTCTCTCTCTCTGAACACACACACACAAACACAAACACACACACACACACACACACACAGACGTGTGTGTTGTTTTCACTGCCAGAGGTGTGTGTTGTTTTCACAGCCAGTGTGTGTTGTTTTCAAAGCCAGAGGTGTGTGTTGTTTTCACAGCCAGTGTGTGTTGTTTTCAAAGCCAGTGTGTGTTGTTTTCACAGCCAGACGTGTGTGTTGTTTTCACAGCCAGAGGTGTGTGTTGTTTTCACAGCCAGAGGTGTGTGTTGTTTTCACAGACAGAGGTGTGTGTTGTTTTCATAGCCAGAGGTGTGTGTTGTTTTCACAACCAGTGTGTGTTGTTTTCACAGCCAGTGTGTGTTGTTTTCACAGCCAGAGGTGTGTGTTGTTTTCACAGCCAGAGGTGTGTGTTGTTTTCACAGCCAGAGGTGTGTGTTGTTTTCATAGCCAGAGGTGTGTGTTGTTTTCACAACCAGTGTGTGTTGTTTTCACAGCCAGAGGTGTGTGTTGTTTTCACAGCCAGTGTGTGTTGTTTTCACAGCCAGAGGTGTGTGTTGTTTTCACAGCCAGAGGTGTGTGTTGTTTTCATAGCCAGAGGTGTGTGTTGTTTTCACAGCCAGACGTGTGTGTTGTTTTCACAGCCAGACGTGTGTGTTGTTTTCACAGCCAGACGTGTGTGTTGTTTTCACAGCCAGACGTGTGTGTTGTTTTCACAGCCAGACGTGTGTGTTGTTTTCACAGCCAGTGTGTGTTGTTTTCACAGCCAGACGTGTGTGTTGTTTTCACAGCCAGACGTGTGTTGTTTTCACAGCCAGAGGTGTGAAAGGGTCTGATGTGCAGTCACATCATGTATCTGTGACTGGCGTATCCGTCTTGATTGGTGAAGAAAGATAATTGGCCACAAACCAACTCAGGGGGAATTACACCTCCCCACTCTGAACCCAGGGACAGCAGGAGGGAAGACATTTTACATGTGTTCAATACCATTAGGAGTCCACAAGTGTCACTGCTGAGCCTCAGGAAAATGATGAGTGCTGGTTACTTAAGCTAAGGGCTGCATGGTGTCAGTAGGAGGGAGGCAGCACTTTGAAAAATCTGTGAGGATCCTCTTCAGCAGGTAGACTGCCCCTTCGTCCAGCTTCAGCCATGGATGCACTGTGTGTGCGTGCGTGTGTCTGTGTGTTCAGCTCCTGAACATAGACTCATACTCCCTCACACCAGCCGTTTGAATAAAAACCAAGCAGGAATTCCCTCTGTTAATAACAGAGAACTACATTTTTGTTGTAGCATGAGATGTATGGAGTTGGAACACAGATGAACCTGGAGCTCCCAAAGTCTCTGTACCTGTACCGACATGTACAATACACACCACCTATCACCCTTATGCAATACCACCAGAGACATAGGAAACCTGAACCCTAAACTCCCCATTCCCCTTAGTGGTCTGCTTAGTGGTCTGCTTAGTGGTCTGCTTAGTGGTCTGCTTAGTGGTCTGCTTAGTGGTCTGCCTAGTGGTCTGCTTAGTGGTCTGCTTAGTTTTCTGCATATTGGCCTGCTTAGTGGTCTGCTTAGTGGTCTGCTTAGTGGTCTGCTTAGTGGTCTGCTTAGTGGTCTGCCTAGTGGTCTGCTTAGTGGTCTGCTTAGTTTTCTGCATATTGGCCTGCTTAGTGGTCTGCTTAGTGGTCTGCTTAGAGGCTTGCTTAGTGGTATTCTTAGTGGTCTGCTTAGTGGTCTGCTTAGTGGTCTGCTTAGTGGTCTGCTTAGTGGTCTGCTTAGTGGCTTTCTCAGTGGCCTGCTTAGTGGTCTGCTTAGTGGTCTGCTTAGAGGCTTGCTTAGTGGTATTCTTAGTGGTCTGCTTAGTGGTCTGCTTAGTGGTCTGCTTAGTGGTCTGCTTAGTGGCCTGCTTAGTGGTCTGCTTAGTGGCCTGCTTAGTGGTCTGCTTAGGGGCCTGCATAGTGGCCTGCATAGTGGCCTGCTTAGTGGTCTGCTTAGGGGCCTGCATAGTGGCCTGCTTAGTGGTCTGCTTAGTGGTATGCATAGTGGCCTGCATAGTGGCTTGCATAGTGGCCTGCATAGTGGCCTGCTTTGTGGCGGACTGGCTCTCCGATGCACACCCAGTCAGCAGCTTGGCTAATCAGCAGAACACCAGGAAGGGGTGGAGCTATCAATGAGGTAAAACCTGTCTCCCATGTTGCCTTTGACTGGATAAATAATCATCAAATATGCAGGCCTCATTAACTATTGACGAGGCCAATGTGAAGAGACGCTCCAATAGAGTAGAGGAATCCTCCCTGGGCTGCCACTTCTGCCTCACCTCCCCGCGCTCACATCACCTATCGCCATGGGGACAGGGGTGGGTTGGCACGGGGACGGGCTCTGGGTTTGTCTCTTTTTGTGTTTGTTTGGGAGCTCAGGTCCTCATCACCTTCCACAGTGTGCATGTCAGACAACCACCAATCAGGATAATGGAACTAGGGCCTGAGTCTGAGGCTGGATTGGCTGTCAGAAGGCCTGGGCCCTCTTCTTAATATGACACATGTACAATAGACTGCTCTAATCCCACTGATATTGAATTGCTTCAGACTAGAGGTCGACTGATACCGATACCGATTATTGGAGGACCAAAAAAAGCTGAAACCGATTAATCGGACAATTTTTTAAATGTATTTGTAATAATGACAATTACAACAATACTGAATGAACACTTATTTTAACTTAATATAATACATCAATAAAATCAATTTAGCCTGAAATAAATAATGAAACATGTTCAATTTGGTTTGAATAATGCAAAAACAAAGTGTTGGAGAATAAAGTAAAAGTGCAATATGTGCTATGTAAGAAAGCCAATGTTTAAGTTCCTTGCTCAGAATATGAGAACATATGAAAGTCTTCAATATTCCCAGTTAAGTTAAGTTTTAGATTGTAGTTATTATAGGAATTATAGGACTATTTGTAACGGTCGTCTGATGAAGAAGGATCGGACCAAAGCGCAACGTGGTAAGTGTTCAGGATTTTTATTAACACTGAACATTAGACAAAATAACAAAGTGAGAAACTAAACCGAAACAGCCCATGACACTATTTCCCTCTATACCATTTGTATTTCATTAACCTTTGACTATAGGATGTTCTTCAAGGCACTTTAGTATTGCCAGTTTAACAGTATAGCTTCCGTCCCTCTCCTCGCTCCTCCCTAGGCTTGAACCAGGAACACAACGACAACAGCCACCCTCGAAGCAGTGTTACCCATGCAGAGCAAGGGGAACAACCACTCCAAGTCTCAGAGCAAGTGACATTTGAAATGCTATTAGCGCGCACCCCGCTAACTATCTAGCCATTTCACATCGGTTACACAAGCCTAATCTCGGGAGTTGATAGGCTTGAATTCATAAACAGCGCAATGCTTGACGCACAACGAAGAGCTGTTTGAATGAATGCTTACGAGCCTGCTGCTACCCACCATCGCTCAGTCAGACTGCTCTATCAAATCATAGACTTAGTTATAACATAATAACACACAGAAATACGAGCCTTTAGGTTATTAATATGGTAGAATCCGGAAACTACCATCTTGAAAACAAGACGGAACCGTTCCGTATTTTATCTAAGGGGTGGCATCCATTAGTCTAAATATTCCTGTTACATTGCACAACCTTTAATGTTATTGCATTATTACGTAAAATTCTGGCAAATTAGGCGGCCCAAACTGTTGCATGTACACTGACTCTGCGTGCAATGAACGCAAGAGAAGTGACACAATTTCACCTGGATTTCTTTTAGCTAAATATGCAGGTTTAAAAATATATACTTCTGTGTATTGATTTTAAGAAAGGCATTGATGTTCATGGTTAGGTACACATTGGAGCAACGATACGCACCGCATCGATTAAATGCAACGCAGGACACGCTAGATAAACTAGTGTGTAGTTAACTAGTGATTATGATTGATTGTTTTTTATAAGATAAGTTTAATGCTAGCTAGCAACTTACCTTGGCTTACTGCATTTCTGTAACAGGCAGGCTCCTTGTGAGGCAGGTGGTTAGAGCGTTGGACTAGTTAACTGTAAGGTTGCAAGATTGGTTCCCCCGAGCGGACAAGGTGAAAATCTGTCGTTCTGCCCCTGAACGAGGCAGTTAACCCACCGTTCCTAGGCCGTCATTGAAAATAAGAATGTGTTGTTAACTGACTTGCCTAGTTAAATAAAGATTAAATAAAGGAGTAAAAAAAATAAAAAATCGGTGTCCAAAAATACCGATTTCCGATTGTTATGAAAACTTGAAATCGGCCCTAATTAACCGGCCCTAATTAATCGGCCCTAATTAATCGGTTGACCTCTACTTCAGACATTCAATTGAATAGCTGATGAAGTGATTAAAGATGACTCCAGCATATGGATGGTGTGACCTTGACTCTGCTGTATTTCTTGTTCCACGAGTAGCATGATTCTTTTACCCTGGTGTTGCTGGATAAAATTAAACTGCTTTCAAAAGCCTGAAAACTAATATTCACGCAGTTGATTCGATTTTGATGTCAAAACATATGTATTGTAAATCTGTGGACAGAGAAAAGATGACCGTCTATATGACTCCTAAAACTGCAGAGACAGTCCATGGCTATCTAGAACTGTATGTGTTGACTGGCACATCTGCCTTGAGGCTGTATTCCAACGGACAGTTCATGTCTGGTACAGCACGTAGATGGCCGTAGTCTATCCCTCTAGTCAGGAGTCCTGGCTGACACACTAAATCTAATCACGTTAGTTTGTCACATGCGCCAAATATATTTACATCATTTAGCAGATGCTCATATACAGACCAACTTACAGGAACAGGTAGGGTTGAGTGTCTTGGTCAACAGCACATTGACAGGTGTTTCACCTAGTCAGCTTGGGGATTCGAACCAGCTACCGAAACAGTTGCTGGCCCAACGCTCTTAACCGCTAGGCTACCTGCCGCCCATACAACTGGTGTAGACATTACCATGACATGCTTGTTACGAGCCCTTCCCAACAATCCAGAGGTAAATCAAATAGTAACACAAGGAATACATTAAAATACAAAATAATGGAGCTGTATGTTACTAGAGTTTATAACTACCTCCTCCATATTGCTGTATGTTACTAGAGTTTATAACGACCTGCTCTATATCGCTGTATGTTACTAGAGTTTATAACGACCTGCTCTATATCGCTGTATGTTACTAGAGTTTATAACGACCTCCTCCGTATTGCTGTATGTTACTAGAGTTTATAACAACCTCCTCCGTATTGCTGTATGTTACTAGAGGTTATAACGAACTCCTCCGTATTGCTGTATGTTACTAGAGTTTATAACGACCTCCTCCGTATTGCTGTATGTTACTAGAGTTTATAACGACCTCCTCCGTATTGCTGTATGTTACTAGAGTTTATAACGACCTCCTCCGTATTGCTGTATGTTACTAGAGTTTATAACGACCTCCTCCGTATTGCTGTATGTTATTCTGTTTGTGTTTGTTCTCTACACAGTATTCATAAATGTATACGTTTTTTTGTTTGAGCAGTAAGCCTATCTTATTTTTCTTCTCATTTGTATTTTACTGTCCAGCCAAAGGTCTTGTTTATGGTAAAGTCCTAGAGATGATTTGAAGAAGTTATAGTAATAAATGATCATTCCTATGCGGAATCAAACTAAAGCGCAATGCTCAAGAATTTGTGTGCCAACGCTCTCTTAACATTCTTCCTTCCTTTACCTTTGGAGCAAGGGTAGGGGTTAACGGGGGTCATTGATCAATAATAATCCAATACTTGATACAGTATAAACGATACGTCACACATTGCTTTCTCGGGTTACATGCATTGCCCAGCTAGCAGTTTTTCATATGTGGGATGGGCATAGGGAGGTTTTATATACAGTATGTGGGATGGGCATAGGGAGGTTTTATATATGTGGAATGGGCATAGGGAGGTTTTATATATGTGGGATGGGCATAGGGAGGTTTTATACATGTGGAATGGGCATAGGGAGGTTTTATATATGTGGAATGGGCATAGGGAGGTTTTATATATGTGGAATGGGCATAGGGAGGTTTTATATATGTGGGATGGGCATAGGGAGGTTTTATATATGTGGAATGGGCATAGGGAGGTTTTATATATGTGGAATGGGCATAGGGAGGTTTTATATACAGTATGTGGGATGGGCATAGGGAGGTTTTATATATGTGGAATGGGCATAGGGAGGTTTTATATACAGTATGTGGGATGGGCATAGGGAGGTTTTATATACAGTATGTGGGATGGGCATAGGGAGGTTTTATATATGTGGAATGGGCATAGGGAGGTTTTATATATGTGGAATGGGCATAGGGAGGTTTTATATATGTGGGATGGGCATAGGGAGGCTTTATATACAGTATGTGGGATGGGCATAGGGAGGTTTTATATATGTGGGATGGGCATAGGGAGGTTTTATATACAGTATGTGGGATGGGCATAGGGAGGTTTTATATATGTGGAATGGGCATAGGGAGGTTTTATATACAGTATGTGGGATGGGCATAGGGAGGTTTTATACATGTGGGATGGGCATAGGGAGGTTTTATATACAGTATGTGGGATGGGCATAGGGAAGTTTTATATACAGTATGTGGGATGGGCATAGGGAGGTTTTATACATGTGGGATGGGCATAGGGAGGTTTTATATACAGTATGTGGGATGGGCATAGGGAGGTTTTATATATGTGGAATGGGCATAGGGAGGTTTTATATATGTGGAATGGGCATAGGGAGGTTTTATATATGTGGGATGGGCATAGGGAGGTTTTATATACAGTATGTGGGATGGGCATAGGGAGGTTTTATATACAGTATGTGGGATGGGCATAGGGAGGTTTTATATATGTGGAATGGGCATAGGGAGGTTTTTATATATGTGGGATGGGCATAGGGAGGTTTTATATATGTGGGATGGGCATAGGGAGGCTTTATATATGTGGAATGGGCATAGGGAGGTTTTATATATGTGGGATGGGCATAGGGAGGTTTTATACATGTGGAATGGGCATAGGGAGGTTTTATACATGTGGAATGGGCATAGGGAGGTTTTATACATGTGGGATGGGCATAGGGAGGTTTTATACATGTGGGATGGGCATAGGGAGGTTTTATATACAGTATGTGGGATGGGCATAGGGAGGTTTTATATATGTGGGATGGGCATAGGGAGGTTTTATATATGTGGGAGGGCATAGGGAGGTTTTATATACAGTATGTGGAATGGGCATAGGGAGGTTTTATATATGTGGGATGGGCATAGGGAGGTTTTATATATGTGGGATGGGCATAGGGAGGTTTTATATATGTGGAATGGGCATAGGGAGGTTTTATATATGTGGGATGGGCATAGGGAGGTTTTATACATGTGGAATGGGCATAGGGAGGTTTTATATATGTGGAATGGGCATAGGGAGGTTTTATACATGTGGAATGGGCATAGGGAGGCTTTATATATGTGGGATGGGCATAGGGAGGTTTTATATATGTGGGATGGGCATAGGGAGGTTTTATATATGTGGGATGGGCATAGGGAGGTTTTATATATGTGGAATGGGCATAGGGAGGTTTTATATATGTGGGATGGGCATAGGGAGGTTTTATATATGTGGGATGGGCATAGCGAGGTTTTATATATGTGGAATGGGCATAGGGAGGTTTTATATATGTGGGATGGGCATAGGGAGGTTTTATATACAGTATGTGGGATGGGCATAGGGAGGTTTTATATATGTGGAATGGGCATAGGGAGGTTTTATATATGTGGAATGGGCATAGGGAGGTTTTATATATGTGGGATGGGCATAGGGATGTTTTATACATGTGGGATGGGCATAGGGAGATTTTATATATGTGGGATGGGCATAGGGAGGTTTTATATATGTGGGATGGGCATAGGGAGGTTTTATATATGTGGAATGGGCATAGGGAGGTTTTATATATGTGGGATGGGCATAGGGAGGTTTTATATATGTGGAATGGGCATAGGGAGGTTTTATATATGTGGGATGGGCATAGGGAGGTTTTATTCATGTGGGATGGGCATTGGGAGGTTTTATATACAGTATGTGGGATGGGCATAGGGAGGTTTTATATATGTGGGATGGGCATAGGGAGGTTTTATATATGTGGAATGGGCATAGGGAGGTTTTATATATGTGGGATGGGCATAGGGAGGTTTTATATATGTGGGATGGGCATAGGGAGGTTTTATATATGTGGAATGGGCATAGGGAGGTTTTATATATGTGGAATGGGCATAGGGAGGTTTTATATATGTGGGATGGGCATAGGGAGGTTTTATATATGTGGAATGGGCATAGGGAGGTTTTATGTATGTGGAATGGGCATAGGGAGGTTTTATATATGTGGAATGGGCATAGGGAGGTTTTATATATGTGGAATGGGCATAGGGAGGTTTTATATATGTGGGATGGGCATAGGGAGGTTTTATATACAGTATGTGGGATGGGCATAGGGAGGTTTTATATATGTGGAATGGGCATAGGGAGGTTTTATATATGTGGGATGGGCATAGGGAGGTTTTATACATGTGGAATGGGCATAGGGAGGTTTTATATATGTGGAATGGGCATAGGGAGGTTTTATATATGTGGGATGGGCGTAGGGAGGTTTCAGCAGTTTGAGTTGAGTGTGTGGCCATATGGAGACTGACTTCTTCTGGGCATCAATGGGTCGGCCCCACCTCTCCCTCTCTCCGTCTCTCTCACTGTCTTTCCCTCGTTCTCACTGTGCTGGCACACTGGCAGCCTCTCTCTCCCTGGGATATGCAGGCCTCTCAAACATGAGTAATTGATGAATTGTATGCAATATGCAAATGTGAATGCATAAATCTCCTGACTGACAGCTTAATTTATGTGAGCCTTTAAGAATGCAGGATTAGATTTTAATTAAATATTTTCAAAGGCACCCTGACTTGTAATATTTTTTTTTTTTGCAGTCTGCCATCTTTGTTGCTGTTAAAACAATTTCCCATTTAACATTTTAGAAATCAGATTTTTGTTAGGCCCGTTCTCCAACCACTTCACACTGTCCCTACCACCACCAGCCTCCACAAGTTTGTGTCAGACAAATGTCTTTGTTTGAAGTTAACACAAGTGGTTAGTGCAGCATGTTGCCATCCACTCACAACAAAGCTCTCCACAGATATTGGCCAACACTCTCTGGCTTTTGTCATTGAGAAGAGTGGGTGGAGTCATCAGTCATAATGAGAGGATGTTCTTCCTGGAGTAGCAGGTTAACCCAGACTCTGGCTCAGGCCACATCCTGTATTGTCGCTGCAAGACGAGCAGGTATCTGATTACTTTGAATATTTAATTAACCGGTTTGAAAAATGTCAAGGGCACGTTTGCGACATTTTCGTTTGGACTAGAAATTGCTTAGTAACCCACTTTAAGTCGTCTCCAGGAGAGGCAGTGATGCCGCCTGAGAGTTGAGGGTAATGATTGGACGAGATCATTGCCAGGGTTTTTCTTTTCTGGTGAGTGAAACGTGCGGGAACGTGTGAATGACTTTTCACAGCCATCTGTTCCTTCTGCCCGGTGGAATCCTCTAAGGGCGTGTGTGTGTGTGTGTGTGTGTGTGTGTGTGTGTGTGTGTGTGTGTGCGCCTTTGCTTCAGAGAGGGCAAACATGGAGGTGCATAGCAGCTGGAATGGGTATTATGCCCACCAATGAGGCTGTTTGTGGTTCAGTATTCCCGGTCGGTGTGAGTGCATCTGGATGTGAGGGGAGATGCTCTGCAGTACCACCTAGCTGACTCCTAGTGTATGGTGGACAGGGGGAACATGTGGGCTTGAAAATCATATTCAGCATTTCTACATTCTTTTTTTGTAAATATGGAAAAGTAAACGCTGTTAGGAAACATAACACTTTCACTACTGCAAATATATGGAAGTCAAGTATTTAACCCCAAAACATTGTCTTTGTAATTACATAAATCATTTGGAGCAATATAAAATCAATCCACAGTTTGATTGAATACCGGCACAAGTTTCTACCTCCATGGCTGAAGCAGAGCATAAAGGTTCACACAGGACATGGAGGGACCGGGCTCTGCAGAACTCTATTGATCTACAGTGTATCTCATTTAGGCCCTTTGTTGCATTGGGACATTTGATGTAGATTCTGCTCTTGGAGTCAGAGCAAAGTTGGTCAGCAGGACCAGCTTATACAAGGAAGCCCCTGCTGCCAGCTTGGAAAGAGTGTCAGGAACACACTGCTCAGTGGGGCCAAATAAGAAAATAGTTCCAGTCTCCTGAGGGAAAAGGCCAAGTTGGCACACAATCGCCCCGCAAAAGAAATGACACGGGTGAGCGAGAGGGGAATAAGTCGGCCACTCCACACAACAACAAAAAAGGACAATTTCTTTACTTCCATTCCTTTACTTCAACAATCAGCTATGTGTATGGAAAACAACCCACCCTCCAAAGGAAGCCCTCTCTCATTTAAGCTATGTGTATGGAAAACAACCCACCCTCCAAAGGAAGCCCTCTCTCATTTAAGATGTTGAAGGAAACGTCTGGTTAATCTGCTCAAAAGGTTTCAACAGTGTTTTATAAATCCCCTTCCTCTCCGGAAGTTTCCACACGTTATCGGAACATTCTGGTTATTAATGGGTTCTCAAGAGACTCTCTTTTTGAGGGACACAAACCAAACATAACATTCTCATAATTTGGTTTATGCATTATTAGGCCCCTAAGAAAGTAGAGTAGTCTGCAAATGATAGTGTAGTTTGTTTTAAACAAATATAAACTTCCCTGTAATGTTATGGCAAAATGGTGGCCAATTTGATTAAAAGGTAATTTATTTAAGTATGACATTAATTGCACTGAGCACATCAGAAACATTTAATTGTCATTTTAGCTAATTATCTTCTCTCCAGTGAATTAGTCTCATCTTCAGTATCAGGTGTTCCGCTTATGTCATCATCATTTACCAGTGTGATGGAAGACACAGGTGGAAGGGACCTCCGTTTTCCTATAAGCCATAAATTACAAGACCGAATATATGAATAACGTATCTGAAGTAGTTCTTTCTGTGTCATATACAGTAGGCCTGCACTGTATTACAACACCCTTGTCTGTGAATTTACTGTAGAGGTGGTTGTTCCTGCACTTCTGGGCAGTTAGACAAATTACTACCCCATAATATTGTCTCCATGGCAACAGTAACTGATGACCTAATAAATACCTTTATCGTATTTTGAAGTTAATTACAACACTTGGACATGTAAGGCCGGCTTATGTAGTCACATCTATTCATTCTCTATTATTGTAAAGTCTATGCATACTCCTAGAAAATGTTAAGGGCCAAGGTAACTCAAGGACGAAAATAAACAATCCCATCCTCCCCCCAACAAAAAAAGATTGTATGTGAGTATGTACAGGATATCTGAATATGAATGTACTCAGTACTCAGAAAACCCAATCATCTTTAATGTATGAAAATGAAATAAGCAAAGACTGAAAACCCGGAACCTTCATAGTGGCTTAATTACACTGTTTAAAAACAGTGGGCCCTGCTCTATGGTGAGCTGACAGGACTCTGCTCTTTGGTGAGCTGACAGGACTCTGCTCTATGGTGAGCTGACAGGACCCTGCTCTATTAGTGGTCTGACAGGACCCTGCTCTATGGTGGTCTGACAGGACCCTGCTCTATGGTGAGCTGACAGGACTCTGCTCTATGGTGAGCTGACAGGACCCTGCTCTATGGTGAGCTGACAGGACCCTGCTCTATGGTGAGCTGACAGGACCCTGCTCTATGGTGAGCTGACAGGACCCTGCTCTATGGTGAGCTGACAGGACCCTGCTCTATGGTGGCCTGACAGGACCCTGCTCTATGGTGAGCTGACAGGACCCTGCTCTATGGTGGCCTGACAGGACCCTGCTCTATGGTGAGCTGACAGGACCCTGCTCTATGGTGAGCTGACAGGACTCTGCTCTATGGTGAGCTGACAGGACCCTGCTCTATGGTGAGCTGACAGGACTCTGCTCTATGGTGAGCTGACAGGACCCTGCTCTATGGTGAGCTGACAGGACCCTGCTCTATGGTGAGCTGACAGGACCCTGCTCTATGGTGGTCTGACAGGACCCTGCTCTATGGTGAGCTGACAGGACCCTGCTCTATGGTGAGCTGACAGGACCCTGCTCTATGGTGGTCTGACAGGACCCTGCTCTATGGTGAGCTGACAGGACCCTGCTCTATGGTGAGCTGACAGGACCCTGCTCTATAGTGGCCTGACAGGACCCTGCTCTATGGTGAGCTGACAGGACTCTGCTCTATGGTGAGCTGACAGGACCCTGCTCTATGGTGAGCTGACAGGACCCTGCTCTATGGTGAGCTGACAGGACCCTGCTCTATGGTGAGCTGACAGGACTCTGCTCTATGGTGAGCTGACAGGACCCTGCTCTATGGTGAGCTGACAGGACCCTGCTCTATGGTGAGCTGACAGGACCCTGCTCTATGGTGAGCTGACAGGACCCTGCTCTATGGTGAGCTGACAGGACCCTGCTCTATGGTGGCCTGACAGGACCCTGCTCTATGGTGAGCTGACAGGACCCTGCTCTATGGTGGCCTGACAGGACCCTGCTCTATGGTGAGCTGACAGGACCCTGCTCTATGGTGAGCTGACAGGACTCTGCTCTATGGTGAGCTGACAGGACCCTGCTCTATGGTGAGCTGACAGGACCCTGCTCTATGGTGAGCTGACAGGATCCTGTGATTCATGTTGAGTTCTCTTTTTGCTTTCTTTTTTTTCCACGCTTGGCTGTTCATAGTTTTTAATTAGATTAGTAAGGTGACAATTGTGAGTGCTGTGCAATTTCTAAACGTAGCTCAAGCAGACAGCCAACAAGTCATGAGGGGTATGACTGTGGGAGGGGGGGGGGGGGGGGGGATGAGGGAATGAGGATGGAACGGGGTGAAGAGGGTTAAGGGTGAGTGCAGAAGGGGGTGTGATCATTGCTGCCACCTCCCTGGTGTAACAGATTGAGGGTCACATGAAGTTTATCATCGATTGGAATTGCAGGCCAGTCAATAGAGAATATTGCACACAGTGGAGTACTGTAGCAGAGCTCCTAGTTCTGCCGTACTGTAGCAGAGCTCCTAGTTCTGCTGTGCTGTAGCAGAGCTCACTAGTTCTGCTGTACTGTAGCAGAGCTCACTAGTTCTGCTGGACTGTAGCAGAGCTCCTAGTTCTGCCGTACTGTAGCAGAGCTCCTAGTTCTGCCGTACTGTAGCAGAACTCCTAGTTCTGCCGTACTGTAGCAGAGCTCCTAGTTCTGCCGTACTGTAGCAGAGCTCACTAGTTCTGCTGTACTGTAGCAGAGCTCCTAGTTCTGCTGTACTGTAGCAGAGCTCCTAGTTCTGCTGTACTGTAGCAGAGCTCCTAGTTCTGCTGTGCTGTAGCAGAGCTCCTAGTTCTGCCGTACTGTAGCAGAGCTCACTAGTTCTGCTGTACTGTAGCAGAGCTCACTAGTTCTGCTGTACTGTAGCAGAGCTCCTAGTTCTGCTGGACTGTAGCAGAGCTCACAAGTTCTGCTGTACTGTAGCAGAGCTCACTAGTTCTGCTGTACTGTAGCATAGCTCCTAGTTCTGCTGTACTGTAGCAGAGCTCCTAGTTCTGCTGTACTGTAGCAGAGCTCACTAGTTCTGCTGTACTGTAGCAGAGCTCCTAGTTCTGCTGTACTGTAGCAGAGCTCCTAGTTCTGCTGTACTGTAGCAGAGCTCCTAGTTCTGCTGTGCTGTAGCAGAGCTCACTAGTTCTGCTGTACTGTAGCAGAGCTCACTAGTTCTGCTGTACTGTAGCAGAGCTCACTAGTTCTGCTGTACTGTAGCAGAGCTCCTAGTTCTGCTGGACTGTAGCAGAGCTCACTAGTTCTGCCGTACTGTAGCAGTTCAGTCACTTTCGGTAATCTGGGTCATTTTCTGTGGAAGACCAATAAACTGTTCCTTGACAAACACCTAATGTTCAGGGCTGTGTAACTGACCCATGTCAATAAGTTACTATTTAATAAAATAAAAAAAAGTTTTTAAGTTACTTTATTTTCTATTGAGGTGAGTGACTCCTCCAACTAGAGTCCTTGGCTCCTCTGACTGTGAATGTTCAGGTGAATCAGGTGTTCAGGTGAAATAAACCCGCCAGAGAAAAGAGAAGAACAAGACATTAAAGGGGAATGAACAAACAGCTGAATCGAAATGGTCTGTTGTGGCAGCTTGTGAGTGAATGCCTTTGTGTTGAACAGAGAGAGTGGGGCACGGCGAACGAGAGAGAGAGAGACGGACGCTTCACAGCCAATGGGCTTTGTTCTAATGGCAACACTCTGTTTGGAACACTGATAAGAGCCTTCCATTTGTCTCTCCAATGTTTTTTTTCTTTCTGTCCTCTGTTCTCCGTTCAAGTCTTCTCTGCGTCTTTTGTACTTTAAAGCGGATCCCAGGCCAGCCAAGTGTAGTGGCATCTGGAGCATCTAGTGCAGCTTTTTCAACCACAGTCTCTGAAGACTACTCTGATTTGTTCCCATATTGAACACCCCCCCTCCTTTTACTTGTATGCTGATTGCTCTGTGGTCTTGTTTGTGTTTGTAGCCATTGCAATATTAATGAAATACAGAATGAGGCAACAACACAGCGTTTTTGTTGTTGTTATTGTTCCTGGACGCTGGCCAATGGTATGCCGCGCTGGAATTAGCATTTTTCTTTTCAAGCCCCCCCCCCCCCCCCATAGCCTACTTCATTCAGCCTGTCACATACATGTCTGTCTCTGCGACAGAAACACCCTATCAGTCCAGTACACTCTTTAAGGGTCTACTGTTAGGAAGTGAGGAAGGGCGTGTGTGTGTGTGTGTGTGTGTGTGTGTGTGTGTGTGTGTGTGTGTGTGTGTGTGTGTGTGTGTGTGTGTGTGTGTGTGTGTGTGTGTGTGTGTGTGTGTGTGTGTGTGTGTGTGTGTGTGTGTGTGAGGGGTTGTGAAACGTAAGGAACGGTTTGACTAGCTTCTCACTTCCTGACCCCAGAGGGAAGGAATCTTAGTCTGATGTTACAGCGTCAGACACCAAACCCTGAAACAATGTGTCTGAATGCTGGCGACCCCTTATCAGATATGGCCTTGCTGGAATATGCTATGTCCCCTGTGCACTTCAAGGCATATGTGTTTGAGGTGATTATTATCAAGCTTTTGTGTGTGTCCTGTGTTATCAGTGGAGAGGATCTCTGTCTACCTGCTGTCTCTGTCTAATCCCCCCATAGTGGGACGGGGACGGGGGGGATGGGAGGACAAGCGTACAGGAGGATGAGGGGACGGGAGGATGGGGGGACAGGAGGATGAGGGGACGGGAGGATGGGGGACAGGAGGATGAGGGGATGGGAGGATGGGGCGACAGGAGGATGATGGGACGGGAGGATGGTGGGATGGGAGGACGAGGGGACGGGAGGATGGGGAGATGGGAGGATGAGGGGACGGGAGGATGGGGGGACAGGAGGACGAGGGGACGGGAGGATGGGGGGATAGGAGGACGAGGGGACGAGAGGATGGGGAGATGGGAGGACGAGGGGACGGGAGGATGGGGGGATGGGAGGACGAGGGGACGGGAGGATGGGGGGACAGGAGGACGAGGTGACGGGAGGATGGGGGGATGGGAGGACGAGGGGATGGGGTGATGGGAGGACGAGGGGACAGAAGGATGAGGGGACGGGAGGAAGAGGGGACGGGAGGATGGGAGGACGAGGGGATGGGAGGATGGGGGACAGGAGGACGAGGGGACGGGAGGAGGGGGGGATGGGAGGGCGAGGGGACGGGAGGATGGGGGGATGGGAGGACGAGGGGACGGGAGGATGGGGGGACAGGAGGACGAGGGGACGGGAGGATGGGGTGATGGGAGGACGAGGGGACGGGAGGAGGGGGGGACAGGAGGACGAGGGGAGGGGAGGATGGGGGGATGGGAGGACGAGGGGATGGGAGGATGGGGGGACAGGAGGACGAGGGGACGGGAGGATGGGAGGACGAGGGGACGGGAGGATGGGGGGATGGGAGGACGAGGGGACGGGAGGATGGGGGGACAGGAGGACGAGGGGACGAGGGGACGGGAGGATGAGGGGATGGGAGGACGGGGTGATGGGAGGACGAGGGTACGGGAGGATGGGGGGATGGGAGGACGAGGGGATGGGGTGATGGGAGGACGAGGGGACAGAAGGATGAGGGGACGGGAGGAAGAGGGGACGGGAGGATGGGGGGATGGGAGGACGAGGGGATGAGGGGGTGGGAGGATGGGTGGATGGGAGGACGAGGGGACGGGAGGATGGGGGGATGGGAGGACGAGGGGATTGGGTGATGGGAGGACGAGGGGACGGGAGGATGAGGGGACGGGAGGAAGAGGGGACAGGAGGGCGAGGGGACGGGAGGACGGGAGGAAGGGGGGATGGGGGACAAGAGGACGAGGGGACGGGGGGACAGGAGGAAGAAGGGACAGGGGACGGGAGGAAGAGGGGACGGGGGACAGGAGGAAGAGGGGACAGGAGGACGAGGGGACGGGGGGACAGGAGGACAGGGGGTGACAAATATATGCTGGTGTGAGTGACGAGAGGAGGTGACTAATATTGTTAAGGTATTATGAGGCTTCAAATATCTGAAAAAGATGGAATAACATAGTGGGGTTTTATAGGCTTGTCGAGTGTGTTTCACATAAGTATGAAATATGACCAGCGCAACAATAATTAATATAAATTAGACTAGCAATTATCCTGGAAATATCTGAATTTCTTTCGTTTTTAGATTTTTTACATTTATTTTTATTTCACCTTTATTTAACCAGGTAGGCCAGTTGAGAACAAGTTCTCATTTACAACTGTGACCTGGCCAAGATAAAGCAAAGCAGTGCGACACAAACAACAACACAGAGTTACACATGGAATAAACAAGCGTACAGTCAATAATACAATAGAAAAAAAAGAAAGTCTCTATACAGTATGTGCAAATGGCGTGGGGAGGTAAGGCAATAAATAGGCCATAGTAGCGAAGTAATTACAGTTTAGCAAATTAACACTGGAGTGATAGATGAGCAGATGATGATGTGCAAGTAGAAATACTGGTGTGCAAAAGAGCAGAAAAGTAAATAAAAACAATATAGGGATAGAATGAGGTGGGAGGTAGATTGGGTGGGCTATTTACAGATGGACTATGTACAGCTGCAGCGATCGGTTAGCTGTTTAACGTTAGTGAGGGAAATATAAGTCTCCAGCTTCAGCGATTTTTGCAATTTGTTCCAATCATTGGCAGCAGAGAACTGGAAGGAAAGGCAGCCAAATTAGGTGTTGGCTTTGCGGATGACTAGTGAGATATACCTACTGGAGCGCGTGCTACACGTGGGTGTTGTTATCGTGACCGGTGACCTGAGATAAGGCGGAGCTTTACCTAACAAAGACTTATAGATGACCTGGAGCCTGTGGGTCTGGCGACGAATATGTAGCGAGGGCCAGCCGACTAGAGCATACAGGTCGCAGTGGTGTGTGGTTTAAGGGGCTTTGGTGACAAAACAGATGGCACTGTGATAGACTGCATCCAGTTTGCTCAATAGAGTATTGGAACCTATTTTGTAAATGACATCGCTGAAGTTGAGGATTGGTAGGATAGTCAGTTTTACGGGGATATGTTTGGCGGCGTGAGTGAAGGAGGCTTTGTTGCGAAATAGGAAGTTGATTCTAGATTTGATTTTGGATTGGAGATGTTTAAGAGTAGCAATCCCGGATCTGGGAGTGTAATCATCGCCTCAAACGAATTAGCATAACGCAGCGGACATAATTACCCCAAGAAAATTTTCCTATTCATGAAAATCACAAATGAAATATATTGAGACACAGCTTAGCCTTTTGTTAATCACACTGTCATCTCAGATTTTCAAAATATGCGTTACAGCCAACGCTAGACAAGCATTTGTGTAAGTTTATCATGGCATAATGCTATGCTAGGCTCTGCTGGCAGCAGGCAACATTTTCACGAAAATAAGAAAAGCAATCAAATTAAATCATTTACCTTTGAAGAACTTCGGATCTTTTCACTCAGGAGACTCCCAGTTAGATAGCAAATGTTCCTTTTTTCCAAAAATATTTTTTTTTGAAGGCGAAATAGCTCCCGTTTGTTCATCATGCACGGCTGAGAAATCGACCGGAAAATGCTACCACTACAACTTTTTTCCAAATTAGCTCCATAATATCGACAGAAACATGGCAAACGTTGTTTAGAATCAAACCTCAAGGTGTTTTTAACATATATATTTGATAATATGTCCGTCGAGGCAATTGGTTTCTCATAAGAAGCGATTGGAAAAATGGCTACCTCAGTATTTTACGCAAGATTTTCTGCGGGAGACACCATGTGACCACTTGCTAAATGTGGTCCCTTACGGCTATTCTTCAACAGAAATGCGGAAAAAGACGTCACAATGCTGTAGACACCTTGGGGAATACGTAGGAAACGTAAGCTCATTCGTAGCTCATTCACAGCCATATAAGGAGTCATTGGCATGAGGCGGTTTCAAAAAATGCGGCACTTTCTGATTGGATTTTTTTTTGTTGTTTCGCCTGTAACATCAGTTCTGTTGCACTCACAGACAATATCTTTGCAGTTTTGGAAACGTCAGAGTGTTTTCTATCCAAAGCCGTCAATTATATGCATAGTCGAGCATCTTTTCGTGACAAAATATCTTGTTTAAAACGGGAACGTTTTTCATCCAAAAATGTAAATATCGCCCCCTAGTCGTAAAAGGTGAATATGAGTTTGGAAGGAGAGTTTACAGTCTAGCCAGACACCTAGGTATTTGTAGTTGTCCACGTATTCTAAGTCAGAACCGTCCAGAGTAGTGATGCTAGTCGGGCGGGTGGGTGCGGGCAGCGAACGGTTGAAAAGCATGCATTTGGTTTTACTAGCATTTAAGAGCAGTTTAAGGCCACGGAAGGAGTGTTGTATGGCATTGAAGCTCGTTTGGAGGTTAGTTAACACAGTGTCCAAAGAAGGGCCAGATGTTTACAGAATGGTGTCATCTGCGTAGAGGTGGATCAGGGAATCACCCGCAGCAAGAGCGACATCGTTGATATATACAGAGAAAATAGTCAGCCCGAGAATTGAACCCTCTGGTACCCCCATAGAGACTGCCAGAGGTCCGGACAACAGGCCCTCCGATTTGACACACTGAACTCTGTCTGAGAAGTAGTTGGTGAACCAGGCGAGGCAATCATTTGAGAAACCAAGGCTTTTGAGTCTGCTGATAAGGATACGGTGATTGACAGAGTCGAAAGCCTTGGCCAGGTCGATGAACACGGCGGCACAGTATTGTCTTTTATCGATGCGGTTATGATATCATTTAGGACCTTGAGCGTGGCTGAGGTGCACCTGTGACCAGCTCGGAAACCGGATTGCATAGCGGAGAAGGTACGGTGGAATTTGAAATGGTCAGTGATCTGTTTATTAACTTGGCTTTCGAAGACTTTAAAAAGTCAGGGCAGGAATGATATAGGTCTGTAACAGGGGGGATGACCGCGGCAGCTTTACAATCTTTAGGGATCTCGAACGATATGAAAGAGAGGTTGAACAGACTGGTAATAGGGGTTGCAATAATGGCGGCGTATAATTTTAAAAAGTTAGTGTCCAGATTGTCTATCCCAGCTGATTTTTAAGGGTCCAGGTTTTGCAGCTCTTTCAGAACATCTGCTATCTGGATTTGGGTGAAGGAGGAACTGGGGAGGCTTGGGCGAGTAGCTGCGGGGGGTGCGGAGCTGTTGGCCGAGGTTGGGGTAGCCAGGAGGAAAGTATTGTCATTAACGTATCATTTCCATCTCTTAGTGTCTGTTGTTGTCAATTAAAATGATAGAGAATGTGATACAATTTTCATATTACGCTTGCTACGTATGTAGAGAAATGTAAAATCAACCATTGTAAATGTATCAATCAATGGCCTCTTACACTGTGAGCCAATGTGGTCTAAGTAAAATGTTTTTAAATAGTAAATCATTTTCTGTGTATTCACGGTGATCTCTCTCTCTCACTTTCTCTCTCCCTCTCCTCCTTCTCTCCCTCTCTCTGCAGCTCCAGGCCTGGCCGACCACCCAAGCGTTCCCTGGGGGTAGCGATGCAGGAAAGCTCCAGGCTTCTTCCCCACAGTGTCCATGGCCTACTGTCTCCCGGCCTCCTCTCATCCATGTCGCCCGGAGGTAAGATCTCTCTCATCCAATGTGCAGCCACTCTAAACATGCACACAACCATCAGTCCCAATAAGAAAAAACAAATTTACCCTCTACCAGTCTAACCTCTACCTCCCATTAATTATGTATTTTAATGATGTATTTTGTTTGATAAAAAAAATAGAGAGCCATCAGGTGTCCTATCCAAGAGACTTGGATTTATCACATTTTGATGAAAGCGATTCTGTTATCTTTTCCCTTGAGGTCCCTGTCTCTATTTCCAGGCGCCCTTCTTTCTCCCCTTCTCTCATCTCCACCCCCTGCTTCTGCAAATCAGCTCTTATTGATTTCCTCCTCTGTCCTTCACTGGTCACTACTGCTGCTCACACAGAGGTTACACTATTGGATTTCTGTAGCCTTTTCTCACACATGCATTTGCTCTCTCGCTCTCTCGCTCTCTCTTTCCTTCTCTCTCTCTCTCTCTCTTTCCTTCCCTCCTTCCTTCTTTCTTTCCTTCCTTCCTTCCTTCCTTCCTTCCTTCCTTCCTTCCTTCCTTCCTTACTTCCTCTCTCTCTCTCTCTCTCTCTCGCGCTCTCTCTCTCTCTCTCTCACTCACTCTTTCCTTTTCTCTCTCTCTTTCCTTCTCTCTCGCTCTCTCTCTTTCTCTTTCCTTCCTTCTCTCTCTCTCTCTCTTTCCTTTTCTCTCAATCTCTCTCTCTCTCTCTCTCTCTCCTATTCCCTTTCCAGTCTCTATCTCCGTTGTTGCTGTAGGCCTTTCCTTCTCCTTTCTCCTCTTAATATAATTGCAATATGATGGAATCTATTTGATAAAGCTAACGTTGTTGCATAAACACAATGCCTGTCTCTATGCTGTGTTTGCATGTGTCTATTGGAAAGTGTACCTACAGCAAACTACAGGTTCTGTCTTGTTAAGAACTTTTGACATTTTTTCTCTAAATTGCTGATGGTGGCGGTTTAGTCCTCACGATGGCCAGCAAGGATATTGATCTGTGCAGACGAGTAGTCTGAGCAGTCAGTTAGCCATGCTAGTGATTGATTTAAGATTACTGTTATTATTCTCCTCCCCTGCAGTGGCTGGTGGGCCTTCTTTAAAATGCACATGAAAATCATTTACATTTGGTATCGTCTCGGTCTATCAGTGTAAAACTCAACTCAGGCAGTAGAGTTGTTGTCTGCCTGTCTGTCAGATGACTCGACTCAATTAGATACTAGTAGACAAGTAGTCTTATCTTTTCAATATGAACATGTAGTTTAATGAGATAATTAAGTACAACCTTTAATTATTTTGATATTATTATTTTGACCTTTAATGGCCAAGCAGTGTTGTAGTTGCAAAATGCATGTTTTGTTTTCGTTTCCACAGGTTTTGTTAATACAGCTAGAGGTATATTATTTCTGAAAAGCCTTTGAATTAAGGTAATGGGGCAACTTGCTGATCTCTTAAATATCACTGCTCATTCCTATAAGCAAACAACATATTTAGATATGTATATTTAGATATGTTTATTTAGATATGTTTATTTAGATATGTATATATGTATATTTAGATATGTTTATTTAGATATGTTTATTTAGATATGTATATATGTTTATTTAGATATGTATATATGTATATTTAGATATGTTTATTTAGATATGTATATATGTTTATTTAGATATGTATATATGTATATTTAGATATGTTTATTTAGATATGTATATATGTTTATTTAGATATGTATATATGTATATTTAGATATGTTTATTTAGATATGTTTATTTAGATATGTATATATGTTTATTTAGATATGTATATATGTTTATTTAGATATGTTTATTAAGATATGTTTATTTAGATATGTTTATTTAGATATGTTTATTTAGATATGTTTATTTTGATATGTTTATTTAGATATGTTTATTTAGATATGTATATATGTTTATTTAGATATGTATATATGTATATTTAGATATGTTTATTTAGATATGTTTATTTAGATATGTATATATATGTATATTTAGATATGTTTATTAAGATATGTTTATTTAGATATGTTTATTTAGATATGTATATATGTATATTTAGATATGTTTATTTAGATATGTTTATTTAGATATGTATATATGTTTATTTAGATATGTATATATGTATATTTAGATATGTTTATTTAGATATGTATATATGTTTATTTAGATATGTTTATTTAGATATGTTTATTTAGATATGTTTATTTAGATATGTATATATGTTTATTTAGATATGTATATATGTTTATTTAGATATGTTTATTTAAATATGTTTATTTAGATATGTTTATTTAGATATGTATATATGTTTATTTAGATATGTATATATGTATATTTAGATATGTTTATTTAGATATGTATATATGTTTATTTAGATATGTATATATATGTATATTTAGATATGTTTATTTAGATATGTTTATTTAGATATGTTTATTAAGATATGTTTATTTAGATATGTTTATTTAGATATGTTTATTTAGATATGTTTATTTAGATATGTTTATTTAGATATGTATATATGTTTATTTAGATATGTATATATATGTATATTTAGATATGTTTATTAAGATATGTTTATTTAGATATGTTTATTTAGATATGTATATATATGTATATTTAGATATGTTTATTAAGATATGTTTATTTAGATATGTATATATATGTATATATATGTTTATTTAGATATGTATATATATGTATATATATGTTTATTTAGATATGTTTATTTGGATATGTATATATGTATATTTAGATATGTTTATTTAGAAATGTATATGTATATATATGTATATTTAGATATGTTTATTAAGATATGTTTATTTTGAAACCTTAAAGAAATAATATCACGTCATACATCCTGAATGGATTAGAGACCCTGCAAAAGTTAATGTCTACTACATATTGATGAATATATTTTGAATTTACCAACCAGTAATCTAGTCATAGTAGCAGTAGTAGTTGTACTTGTACGTGAAATAATACCACTGTAGTCTGAAGTAACAATGTTCCTATTTCAGTGGGACACATCTTAGGGCAGACGTCAAATAGCAGATTTGTATCGGAGTTGTCATTCAGTTATTAGCAACCATTTGTGTTGTCGTTATCATGTCATTTGGGAATTGTCTGTACAAATGAGTAAGCTTTACCCCCCCCTCCATGGAGGGAGTAGGAGTATTGAGTTGAGCAAGAGCAAAACTAACATGTTGTGAGCTTTGTTGGAGCGTTTGGTTTCCTGGAATGCTGTTGACAGAAACATCATAAGCCCCTGGCACTCCAGAGAGAGGAGAGGAGGAGCTCCAACAACAGGCTTCAGGATTCCATCCTCACACCACAGTACAGTCATCATGTACAACATGCCTGCCGTTACTGACTATAGTACTGGACACAGAAGCAACCCTGGTCAGGGGGAGATTGAGAGATAGATAGATGAAGTGTGTGTGTGTGTGTATGGTCCACATCTGACAAAGGTGTTCAGTTTAAATCCATATTTTCTCCCCTGTCAACGTCCTCCTGAAGGCAGTCATGAAACTGCCCCCCCCTCTCTCTCCCTCTCTCTCTCTCTCTCTCTCTCTCTCTCTCTCTCTCTCTCTCTCTCTCTCTCTCTCTCTCTCTCTCTCTCTCTCTCTCTCTCTCTCTCTCTCTCTCTCTCTCTCTCTCTCTCTCTCTCTCTCTCTGTCTGTGGCTGAAAACAAACTCAGCCCTTCCTGGTGACTTTGATGAATGACATGTCCCACTGGGGACTTGTTCTCCATCTGTTTAACCCCCCGTCCGTCTGTCCGTCCGTCCCCTCTCCTCATCCATTGGCCTCACACTGACAAGTAGTATTTAGCTACTGTTTTGGATCGCCACCTTTCTCTACACTGAGTTTACAAAACATTAAGAACACCTTCCTAATATTGAGTTGAACCCCCTTTTGACAGCATCAATTCGTTGGGGCATGGACTCCACAAGGTGTCGAAAGTGTTCCACAGGGATGCTGGCCCGTGTTGACTCCAATGCCTCCCACATTTGTGTCAAGTTGGCTGGATGTCCTTTGGGTGTTGGACCATTCTTAATACACACAGAAACTGTTGAGCGTGAAAAGCCCAGCAGCGCTGCAGTTCTTGACACAAACTGGTGCGCCTGGCACCTAATACCATACCCTGTTCAAAGGCACTTCAATCACCCTCTGAATGGCACACATACACAATCAATGTCTCAGTTGTCTCAATGCTTAAAAATCCTTCTTTAACCTGTCTCCTCCCCTTCATCTACACTGATTGGTGGATTTAACAAGTGATATCAATAAGGGTTTGTAGCTTTCACCTGGATTCAACTGGTCAGTCTATGCAATCAAAAGAGCAGGTGTTGTTAATGTTTTGTATACTCAATGTATCACGCCACATGTTTATTTAATTAAATTTATTTCACCTTAATTTAACCAGGTAGGCATGTTGAGAACAAGTTCTCATTTGCTACTGCAACCTGGCCAAGATAAAGCATAGCAGTTCGACACATACAACAACACAGAGTTACACATGGAATAAACAAAACATAGTCAATAATACTGTAGAACAAAAGAAAACAAAAAGTACAGTGAGTGCAAATGAGGTAAGATAAGGGAGTTAAGGCAATAAATAGGCCATGGTGGCGAAGTAATTACAACATAGCAATTATACTCTGGGATGGTAGATGTGCAGAAGATGAATGTGCAAGTAGAGATACTGGGGTGCAAAGGTGCAAGATAAATAAATAAATACAGTATGGGGATGAGGTAGGTAGATAGATGGGCTGTTTACAGATGGGCTATGTACACGTGCAGTGATGTGTGAGCTGCTCTGACAGCTGGCGCTTAAAGCTAGTGAGGGAGATATGAGTCTCCAGCTTCAGAGATTTTTGCAGTTTGTTCCAGTCATTGGCAGCAGAGAACTGGAAGGAAAGATGACCAAAGGAGGAATTGGCTTTGGGGGTGACCAGTGAGATATACCTGCTGGAGTGCGTGCTACAAGTGGGTGCTGCTATGGTGACCAGTGAGCTGAGATGAGGTGGGGCTTTACCTAGCAGAGACTTGTAGATAACCTGTAGCCAGTGGGTTTGGCGACGAGTATGAAGCGAGGGCCAACCAAAAAGAGAGTACAGGTCGCAATGGTGGGTAGTGTGTGTTGGAGGCTATTTTATAGATGACATCACCGAAGTTGAGGATCGGTAGGATGGTCAGTTTTACGAGGGTTTCTTTGGCAGCATGAGTGAAGGATGCTTTGTTGCGATATAGGAAGCCGATTCAGGATTTAATTTTGATTTGGAGATGCTTAATGTGAGTCTGGAAAGAGAGTTTACAGTCTAACCAGACACCTAGGTATTTGTAGTTGTCCAAGTATTCTAAGTCAGAGCCGTCCAGTGTAGTGATGCTGGATGGGCGAGCAGGTGCAGGCAGTGATCTGTTGAATAGCATGCATTTAGTTTTACTTGCATTTAAGAGCAGTTGGAGGCCACGGAAGGAGAGTTGTATGGCATTGAAGCTCGTCTGGAGGTTAGTTAACACAGTGTCGAAAGAGGGGCCAGAAGCAACAATTTCAGCAGATAATTTTTAGAAAGAAAGGGTCCAGATTGTCTAGCCCGGCTGATTTGTAGGGGTCCAGATTTTGCAGCTCTTTCAGAACATCAGCTGTCTGGATTTGGGTGAAAGAGAAATGGTGGGGGCTTTGGCGGATTGCTGTGGAGGGTGCCAGGCAGACCGGGGTAGCCAGGTCGAAAACATTGCCAGCCGTAGAGAAATGCTTATTGAAATTCTTAAAATATAGTGGATTTATCGGTGGTGACAGTGTTTCCTAGCCTCAGAGCAGTGGGCAGCTGGGAGGAGGTGCGCTTATTCTCCATGGACTTTACAGTGTCCCAGAACGTTTTGGAGTTAGTACTACAGGATGCAAATTTCGGTTTGAAAAAGCTAGCCTTAGCTTTCCTAACTGCCTGTGTATATTTGTTCCAAACTTCCCTGAAAAGTTGCATATCACGGGGGCTATTTGATGCTAATGCAGAACTCCACAGGATGTTTTTGAGCTGGTCAAGGGCAGACAGGTCTGGAGTGAACCAAGGACTATATCTATTCCTAGTTCTAAAATTTTTTGAATGGGGAATGCTTATTTAAGATGGTGAGGAAGGCACTTTTAAAGAATATCCAGGCATCATCTACTGACGGGATGAGGTCAATGTCATTCCAGGATATCCCGGCCAGGTCGATTAGAAAAGCCTGCTCACAGAAGTGTTTTAGGGAGCGTTTGACAGTGTGAGGGGTGGTCGTTTGATCGCAGACCCATTACGGATGCAGACAATGAGGCAGTGATCGCTGAGATCTTGATTGAAAACAGCAGAGGTGTATTTGGAGGGCGAGTTAGTTAGGATGTCATCTATGAGGGTGCCCGTGTTTACAGATTTGGAGTTGTACCTAGTAGGTTCATTGATAATTTGTGTGAGATTGAGGGCATCAAGCTTGGATTGTAGGATGGCCGGGGTGTTAAGCATGTCCCAGTTTAGGTCACCTAGTAGCACGAGCTCAAAAAATAGATGGGGGGGCAATCAATACACATATAGTATCAAGGGCACAGCTGGGGGCAGAGGGAGGTCTAAAGCAAGCGGCAACAGTGAGAAAGGTGAATTTCTCAGAGAAAGGTGAATTGTTTCTGGAAAGGTGAATTTTTAGAAGTGGAAGCTCGATTTGTTTGGGTACAGATTTGGATAGTAATACAGAACTCCACAGACTATCTTTGCAGTAGATTGCAACACCGCCCCCTTTTGCAGTTCTATCTTGGCAGAAAATGTTATAGTTAGCAATGGAGATTTCAGGGTTTTTGGTGGTTTTCCTAAGCCAGGTTTCAGACATGGCTATGACATCCGGGTTGGCAGAGTATGCTAAAGCAGTGAATATAACAAACTTAGGGAGTAGGCTTCTAATTTTAACATGCATGAAACCAAGGCTTTTACGGTTACAGAAGTCAACAAAGAGCACCTGGGGAGTGGGAGTGGATCTAGGCACTGCAGGACCTGGATTAACCTCCACATCACCAGAGGAACAGAGGAGAAGTAGGATAAGGGTACGGCTAAATGCTATACGAACTGGCCATCTAGCACGTTCGGAACAGAGAGTAAAAGGAGCAGGTTTCTGGGCACGATAGCATAGATTCAAGGCATAGTGTGCAGACAAAGGTAAGGTGGGATGTGAGTACATTGGAGGTAAACCTAGGCATTGAGTAATGATGAGAGAGATTTCGTCTCTAGAGACATTTAAACCAAGTGATGTCATCACATATGTAGGAGGTGGTACAACATGGTTGGTTCAGGCATATTGAGCAGGGCTAGAGGCTCTACAATGAAATAAGACAGCAATCACTAACCAGGACAATAATGGACGAGGCATATTGATATTAGAGAGAGGCATGCGTAGCCAAGTGAACATATGGGTCCAGTGAGTGGTTGGGCTGACTGGGGACATGGCTATTCAGACAGTTAGCAGGCCGATGCTAACATGCTAACAGTTTGTTGGCCAGGGCTAAACAAGCTAGCAGTTAGCAGACCGGGTTAGCAAGCAAGCAGTTAGTAGGGGCTAGCAGTTAGCATCCCGGGGCATGCAAGCTAGCAGTTAGCAGACCGGGGCTAGCAAGTTAGCCTATGGGGGACGTCATGATGTGGGTAAGTCTGTTTTTGCCTCTTCGTGCGGTGACGTTGATAAACCAGTCGTGGAATTAGTAGGGTTCCAAGTAGCTCTAGGTAGCTAGCAGGCCTAGCAGGTTAGCAGAATGGGCCTTCAGCGGACATTGCGCCTGAGGGGCCTGTTGGAATCCTCGGGCAGATTATGTCGGTATTCCAGTCATAGAGGATCGGTGGGGTTCCGTGCCCCATAGCCCAGGAGTGAGCCGGGAGATGGGTCTAGCGTGGGCTAGGCTAGTTGGAAACGTTAGCCAGGAGTAGTCAACCTGGTATGCATTAGCTAGCTGTGATGATCCAGATGAAAATAGTTTGTGGTAGGAATTCGGGGATATGGAGAGAAAAATAGGTCCGGTATGCTCTGGTTTGAAACGCGTTGTACGAACTGGCGAGAGCTTTCTGAGCTAAAGGTTAGCTGATGACCGATAGCAGTGGTTAGCTGACTGATAGCTGGTAGCTAGTTAGCTAGCTAGCTTCAGTTGAGGTATTGCAGTTCGGAGGTAACTAGAAATACTTTAGGAAAAAAAATCAGATCCACAACACATTGGGTGAGGCGGGTTGCAGGAGAGTATTGTAAGTTGAGGTTTAGGAAAAATATTAAAAATATTAAAAAGATATCTACACACGGGACGAGACAAGACAAAGACGTCTGACTGCTACGCCATCTTGGATTGGCAATGTTTCTCTGGAAGCGCAATGTTGTGCTGTTGTCTTACAGCATTGGGTCACTTTAACCTGGTTAAGACACGTGACCCCATTACAATATAGTCTCCTTACTGTAAATGGTAAAGCTAACCTTCTCCTGACATCCTGGACCAGTGGTATTGCTCTCTGACTTCTCCCATAGTTCTGGACCAGTGGTATTGCTCTCTGACCTCTCCTGACATCCTGGACCAGTGGTATTGCCCTCTGACTTCTCCCATAGTCCTGGACCAGTGGTATTGCTCTCTGACTTCTCTCATAGTCCTGAATCAGTGGCATTGCCCTCTGACCTCTCCTGACATCCTGGACCAGGGGTATTGCTCTCTGACCTCTCCTGACGTCCTGGACCAGTGGTATTGCTCTCTGACTTCTCCCATAGTCCTGGACCAGTGGTCTTGCCCTCTGACTTCTCCCATAGTCCTGGACCAGTGGTATTGCTCTCTGACTTCTCTCATAGTCCTGAATCAGTGGCATTGCCCTCTGACCTCTCCTGACATCCTGGACCAGGGGTATTGCTCTCTGACCTCTCCTGACGTCCTGGACCAGTGGTATTGCCCTCTGACCTCTCCTGACATCCTGGACCAGTGGTCTTGCCCTCTGACTTCTCCCATAGTCCTGGACCAGTGGTCTTGCCCTCTGACTTCTCCCATAGTCCTGGACCAGTGGTATTGCTCTCTGACTTCTCCCATAGTCCTGAATCAGTGGTATTGCCCTCTGACCTCTCCTGACATCCTGGACCAGTGGTCTTGCCCTTTGACTTCTCCCATAATCCTGGACCAGTGGTATTGCTCTCTGACTTCTCCCATAGTCCTGAATCAGTGGTATTGCTCTCTGACTTCTCCCATAGTCCTGGAAAGGTGGTATTGCTCTATGACCTCTCCTCAATCCTGCTGTATCAGCTGATTCTGTGTCAGTCTTGGCGATGTTTCCCATTTCTGTGTGTCGGCTCGGCTCGGCAGTCCCTCGCTCCATTCAGTCATCTGAAGGGGTTAAAGTCTGGGGATCTGTTTAGTGACATATGGGCTAGCCTTCGCACATGCTAACACAGGCCTTACACACACAAAAAGAGAGAGAGAGAAGGAGAGAGGGGGAGGGGGATATAGGGAGAGAGAGAGGGATTGATGGAGAGAGAGAGAGCGAGAGCGAGAGGGATAGGGCCAGACTGATGGTCTGTAAATCCCTCTGATAAAGAGTTGGGGCCGTGAGACTCACGCTCGCCAACGCACAGAGCAGAATTAAAGTCCAGGCTTCGGCGTAGGTGGGTGGCCCCCAATCCGTATTTAATGAAGGATCTGTGGAGAAGGAGAGGGGGCTTTTCATTTGTATTTCCAGCAATCTGGCTCTCGGGAATGATCAGCATGGGCTCGGTTAATAAGGACAAGACTGTAAAAACAACAAAGTAATAATCAGAGACAGAGAGCCCAGAGACAGAGAGCCCAGTGGTACGGGGAGAAACGCTGCACGCAACGCAGAGCTAATCACTAAGCTCTTATTTGTATCCTTCTTCTAAAGGTAGGAATCAGCGCTTCTCTTGGATCGTTTATGCCCGACCTTGATTTTTCCTATTGATCTGCAAAGCAGAGACAAGTGGACAGGAAGGAGAACACACGCAGATCGCTGTTTCCTTTTCCTCTCCGGGAATGGTGGATTGTCCCGTGGTGCAGATGACTAGTTCCTAATGAGCCTATGTTATGCACATCACTTCTCATCGTGACATTTAAACACACCTCCTGAGGTGGTAGATACTGAACACCCTACAAGGTTACCCCTGGCCCAAACCCACCCCTCAGACAGCAACATGACCCGACCCCGCCCTCAGACAAAACCCTGGCCCGACCCCACCCCTCAGACAAAACCCTGGCCCGACCCCACCCCTCAGACAGCAACCTGGCCCGACCCCACCCCTCAGACAGCAACCTGGCCCGACCCCGCCCTCAGACAGCAACATGGCCCGACCCCACCCCTCAGACAGCAACATGGCCCGACCCCACCCCTCAGACAGCAACATGGCAAGACCCCACCTCTCAGACAGCACCATGGCCTGACCCCACCTCTCAGACAGCAACATGGCCCGACCCCGCCCTCAGACAGCAACATGGCCCGACCCCACCTCTCAGACAGCAACATGGCAAGACCCCACCTCTCAGACAGCACCATAGCCAGACCCCGCCCTCAGACAGCAACCTGGCCCGACCCCACCCCTCAGACAGCAACATGGCCCGACCCCACCCCTCAGACAGCAACATGGCCCGACCCCACCCCTCAGACAGCAACATGGCAAGACCCCACCTCTCAGACAGCACCATGGCCCAACCACACCTCTCAGACATCAACATGGCCCGACCCCGCCCTCAGACAGCAACATGACAGTGTCCCCCTGTTCACCCAGCCAATGTGTCACATTCTAGGTATGATGTGTGTCAACCACAAGCTACCCTTACCCCCCTGGAGGAAGTGGTCAACGATACAGTCCAGGAGGCCTGGCCACTATAGAAGCTACCCTTACCTCCCTGGAGGAAGTGGTCAACGATACAGTCCAGGAGGCCTGGCCACTATAGAAGCTACCCTTACCCCCCTGGAGGAAGTGGTCAACGATACAGTCCAGGAGGCCTGGCCACTATAGAAGTTGAGGTTACATCGTCTCTATAGTAGAGAACCTCCCACTGTAGTGAGGAGTAATTCACTTCATTAGGCTGTCACTCAAACTTTATTCCTTGATTTCAATCATACAGAGAAGTCCACCACCTGGTGCTGTCGTGTGTGTGTGTGTGCGTGCGTGCGTGCGTGTGTGCGTGTGCACGTGTGCGCGTGTGTGTGTGTGTGCGTGTGCGAGTGTGTGCGTGTGCGAGTGTGTGTGTGTGTGTGTGCGTGTGCGAGTGTGTGTGTGTGTGTGTGCTGTAGCCAACATGTCCTCTTTATTGTCGCTCTTTAACGTGGCTGCAGTCGCCAGAATTAGCTCTCTAATTAGACACTTAATTAGGAGACGGCAGATGAGTGACAGTTTGAAGTCAGTGACTAACGTTCGGGACTTTGTGTGTGCGCGTGTGTGTGTGTGTGTTTGTGTGTGTGTGTGTGTGTGTGTGTCTGTGTGTGTGTGTGTGTGTGTGTGTGTGTTTGTGTGAGTTTGTGTGCGGTCGCTGCAAGCTACATACTGTCTGTATGAAGGCTACTCCCCATTCTATAATCTCCTATCCTACTGTACAGTAATCTCTGTGTTGTGTTGGTCTGGTAGGATTAGCTGTCCTCATCTGTGCCCTTCTCTCCTCTCCATAATGACACAGCTCCTGTGGTCACCCTGGGGTGAGATCACTTCTCAGTAATCTTGGTGAAGGTAGTGTTATTCTCAGCAATGACAGAATGAATGTCTGTAAGGATATACAGTGCCTTGCGAAAGTATTCGGCCCCCTTGAACTTTGCGACCTTTTGCCACATTTCAGGCTTCAAACATAAAGATATAAAACTGTATTTTTTTGTGAAGAATCAACAACAAGTGGGACACAATCATGAAGTGGAACGACATTTATTGGATATTTCAAACTTTTTTAACAAATCAAAAACTGAAAAATTGGGAGTGCAAAATTATTCAGCCCCCTTAAGTTAATACTTTGTAGCGCCACCTTTTGCTGCGATTACAGCTGTAAGTCGCTTGGGGTATGTCTCTATCAGTTTTGCACATCGAGAGACTGAAATGTTTTCCCATTCCTCCTTGCAAAACATCTCGAGCTCAGTGAGGTTGGATGGAGAGCATTTGTGAACAGCAGTTTTCAGTTCTTTCCACAGATTCTCGATTGGATTCAGGTCTGGACTTTGACTTGGCCATTCTAACACCTGGATATGTTTATTTTTGAACCATTCCATTGTAGATTTTGCTTTATGTTTTGGATCATTGTCTTGTTGGAAGACAAATCTCCGTCCCAGTCTCAGGTCTTTTGCAGACTCCATCAGGTTTTCTTCCAGAATGGTCCTGTATTTGGCTCCATCCATCTTCCTGTCCCTGCTGAAGAAAAGCAGGCCCAAACCATAATGCTGCCACCACCATGTTTGACAGTGGGGATGGTGTGTTCAGGGTGATGAGCTGTGTTGCTTTTACGCCAAACATAACGTTTTGCATTGTTGCCAAAACTTCAATTTTGGTTTCATCTGACCAGAGCACCTTCTTCCACATGTTTGGTGTGTCTCCCAGGTGGCTTGTGGCAAACTTGAAACTACACTTTTTATGGATATCTTTAAGAAATGGCTTTCTTCTTGCCACTCTTCCATAAAGGCCAGATTTGTGCAATATACGACTGGTTGTTGTACTATGGACAGAGTCTCCCACCTCAGCTGTAGATCTCTGCAGTTCATCCAGAGTGATCATAGGCCTCTTGGCTGCATCTCTGATCAGTCTTCTCCTTGTATGAGCTGAAAGTTTAGAGGGACGGCCAGGTCTTGGTAGATTTGCAGTGGTCTGATACTCCTTCCATTTTAATATTATCGCTTGCACAGTGCTCCTTGGGATGTTTAAAGCTTGGTAAATCTTTTTGTATCCAAATCCGGCTTTAAACTTCTTCACAACAGTAACTTGGACCTGCCTGGTGTGTTCCTTGTTCTTCATGATGCTCTCTGCGCTTTTAACGGACCTCTGAGACTATCACAGTGCAGGTGCATTTATACGGAGACTTGATTACACACAGGTGGATTGTATTTATCATCATTAGTCATTTATGTCAACATTGGATCATTCAGAGATCCTCACTGAACTTCTGGAGAGAGTTTGCTGCACTGAAAGTAAAGGGGCTGAATAATTTTGCACGCCCAATTTTACAGTTTTTTTATTTGATAAATGTCGTTCCACTTCATGATTGTGTCCCACTTGTTGTTGATTCTTCACATATCTTTTTGTTTGAAGCCTGAAATGTGGCAAAAGGTCGCAAAGTTCAAGGGGGCCGAATACTTTCGCAAGGCACTGTAGATGATTTTAGTGTCTGTAATCAAACACAGAGGATATAGATGATATAGATGATTTTAGTGTCTGTAATCAATGTAATTTAGTGTCTGTAATCAAACAGAAAGAATATAGATGATTTTACTGTCTGTAATTAAACAGAGGATAGAGATGATTTTAGTGTCTGTAATCAAACAGTGAGTATATAGATGATTTTAGTGTCTGTAATCAAACACAGAGGATATAGATGATTTTAGCGTCTGTAATCAAACACAGAGGATATAGATGATTTAGTGTCTGTAATCAAACACAGAGGATATAGATGATTTAGTGTCTGTAATCAAACACAAAGGATATCGATTATTTAGTGTCTGTAATCAAACACATAGGATATAGATGATTTAGTGTCTGTAATCAAACACAGAGGATATAGATGATTTAGTGTCTGTAATCAAACACAGAGGATATAGATGATTTAGTGTCTGTAATCAAACACAGAGGATATAGATGATTTAGTGTCTGTAATCAAACACAGAGGATATTGATGATTTTAGTGTCTGTAATCAAACACAGAGGATATTGATGATTTTAGTGTCTGTAATCAAACACAGAGGATATAGATGATTTAGTGTCTGTAATCAAACACAGAGGATATAGATGATTTTAGTGTCTGTAATCAAACACAGAGGATATTGATGATTTTAGTGTCTGTAATCAAACACAGAGGATATTGATGATTTTAGTGTCTGTAATCAAACACAGAGGATATAGATGATTTTAGTGTTATTCCTTCTCAAGTATACACTGAAGAGAACGATTTACTAAGGGCTCGCATGAAGGCAAACTTTGCATGCGTTTTCGTTTTAGATGGAAAAACACTTACACTTTTAAGGAAAGGGACTTTTTTTTAAAGAATATTATTTTCCTTTGTAAATAACAGATGTAATCACGGCTAAGGTGTGCAGTATGAATAATACATTTGTGTTAATTAGGTCTTGCACGTATCATCCTTGTCATGTCATGGGATATATTAATGGCTTTATTGTCTATATGAAGTTAGTGAAGCGTAAAGCTTGTCACCTTCCTAAAATAGTCCTCTGTGAAACCAGGCAGTGATATGATATGCCATTTAGCAGACGCTTTTATCTAAACTGACTTACAATCATGCATGTATACATTTGACATTTTTTATGTTTGGTTGATCCAAGGAATGCAACCCCCTATCCTGCCGTTACTAGAGCCATGCTCTACCAACTGAGTTACAGGCAACCACACTGTGTGAAGGACATCAGTGGGGTTCTCTGTGAAGGACATCAGTGGGGTTCTCTGTGATGGACAACAGTGGGGTTCTCTGAGAAGAACAGCAGTGGGGTTCTTTGTGATGGACAGCAGTGGGGTTCTCTGTGAAGTCAGCAGTGGGGTTATCTGTGATGAACAACAGTGGGTTTCTCTGTGAATGACAACAGTGGGGTTCTCTGTGATGGATAACAGTGGGGTTCTCTGTGAATGACAACAGTGGGGTTCTCTGTGAAATCAGCAGTGGGGTTCTCTGTAAAGGACAGCAGTGGGGTTCTCTGTGAAGTCAGCAGTGGGGTTCTCTGTGAAGTCAGCAGTTGGGTTCTCTGTAAAGGACAGCAGTGGGGTTCTCTGTGATGCACAGCAGTGGGGTTGTCTGTGATGGACAGCAGTGGGGTTCTCTGTGATGGACAGCAGTGGGGTTCTCTGTGATGGACAGCAGTGGGGTTCTCTGTGATGGACAGCAGTGGGGTTCTCTGTGATGGACAGCAGTGGGGTTCTCTGTGAAGGACAGCAGTGGGGTTCTCTGTGAAGGACAGCAGTGGGGTTCTCTGTGATGGACAGCAGTGGGGTTCTCTGTGATGGACAGCAGTGGGGTTCTCTGTGATGGACAGCAGTGGGGTTCTCTGTAAAGGACAGCAGTGGGGTTCTCTGTGACGGACAGCAGTATGGTTCTCTGTGAATGACAACAGTGGGGTTCTCTGTGAATGACAACAGTGGGGTTCTCTGTGAAGGCAAGCAGTGTGGTTTTGGGGACCAATATCTGCCTTTTATGCAGCCAGCCCAGCGCCCCACAGCTCCATCAGCACCGCTGCCTGAACAGAGCAGAAGAAACAGCATCCACCACATTATATTATTCATTTTGACAGTGCATTATGTAAATTGAGATTTTAGTGCTTACTCTGCTAGTAACTCCCATGTAGCAAGTGTTGACATTTTCCTCTTTAGATAAAAAATGATGTCAATAGCACATCAATAAAGTCTCGCTAATTTTTATACAGTGTCCCAGAAAGTTGCCCTCATCTGCAAATCTTCCACATCAAAGTTCAAGATCTGGCGCCGCTAATCTGGAATTAAAATGAAAAAAGGTGACCCTGTCCAAATTAATAAGTCAGTGGCGAAATGTGCTTTCAACATATGAAAGGTTAAGCAAAGGTTACCCTTCAACTGCAGTGCACAGACAGCAGTGCGCCCCCCTCCCTCTCTTCCCCCCCATCTCTTCCAGTGATTCTGACAGGTTCCTGGGCTGCCTCTACACAGGAGAAAATCCCCCCTGCCTCCCCATTCTCTTTGTTAAAGAAGAGCCAGTAGGTTCCTGTCCCGTCCCACTATCATACCACTCATCTGGAGTTTACGGGGACCTCTGCTGGGTGGAAACACCCACAGATTTATTCTCACACACATTTACTCACGCACACACGTGGATGCACACACACATACACACTCACACTGTCTCACTGTTTTATGGGAGACATCTGGCTAGATAGGGGGAGCTATCTAATCCAGGCCAGAACAGAGTCATGAGGCATGAAGCAGTGATGTGAGAGGAGTTAAGTGGCTGTGTATGTTGGGCTCAACAAGTACTGCTGCTGCCTGCTCTGGGCTCCGGACTTTGGGTTCCGGGACTCAGGGCTCCGGGCTCCAGGTTCTGGACTCTGGGTGCCGGCCACCAGCCAGCCAGGGCAGCCCCTCTCACTAATCTTGTCCCTGTCTCTCCTCTCCTTTGTCCCAGCGCCCCGTCCAGGGCCTGTGCGTCCGTGGGGTAATCACCAGACAGGTTACTGAATTAGATCAGGCCCAAAACGTCTCTCCGGCCACTCAAGTGAATCAGTCAAATTATCGAGTGGCAAAACTCAGAGCCTGGGGGCCAGTGGAGCTGCCACTTCCCATAAGCCCAGCCTTCAGTCAGCCTGGAATAGTTTTTATTTCATCCTCTTGTTTCATTTATTATGGCTATTGGAGCTAATCCGACCAGCAAACCCCCAGCCAGTACGCCTGTCACTAATGTTTCGGCTCCAATGTAAGCCCCTGTTTTCACTGGTAGTGCCTCTGCCTGTCTGCCTGCCTGTCTGTCTGTCTGTCTGTCTGTCTGTCTGTCTGTCTGTCTGCCTGCCCCAACCCCCCCCCCCCCCCCCCAGCTCCTCTCCATCTCCCCTCTCTCCCTCCAGTCAGCCAGAGGAGTTGAGAGTTAGGAGTGGAGGAGTGGGACATCGAGAGATAGAGAAAGAGTGAGAGAGAAAGAGAGAAAGAGAGAAAGAGAGAAAGAGTGAGACAGAAAGAGAGAGACAGAAAGAAAGAGAGAGGAGTGAGAGAGAGAGAGAGAGAGAGAGAGAGAGAGAGAGAGGAAAAAAAGAGAGAAAAAGAGAGAAAAAGAGAGAAAAAGAGAGAGACAGAAAGTTAGAAGAGAGAAAAAGAGAGAAAAAGAGAGAAAAAGAGAGAGACAGAAAGAGTGAGAAGAGAGAAAAAGAGAGAGAGAGACTGCTGTGCTCATCAATCACGTTAGAGCCGTTTGGACAGACTAGCCCCTCCTCAGAAGGGTATCCTCAGGCATCTCTTTTCCTCTGCTTTTTTCCTATGACTTCCTTTAAAATATTTTTCAGCACATCTTTGGTTTGTTAGCAGTCAATTAGTGAATTCCTGGAAAGGGGTGCACGCATTTGCTGTACAAGCAAACAAGCAGTGTTGAATAATGCAGACATCTCCTCCACTTTCTTTGTGTTTGAATCGTATCTCTCTCTCTCTCTCTCTCTCTCTCTCTCTCCATCCCCCTTTCCACCCCATGTGCTCAGAATTTTAACCTATAGGTGCCTCCCTGGAGGCCCTGAAATGACCTGGGGAGAATAGGAAATAACAAGCGTTCCCCTCCTTCGTCTTCTGACACAGTTGAACCAGTTGTTAAAAGGAGTTGGAATGAAAGGGTGAGAGTCCGGTCCAATCGAAGTCAGATCAGACACAGAGCTCAAGGCTAACTATAAAGTTGGGTCTTGTTGCTCCTCTAGCTGGGAAATAAACAGCAGGAGTCCCCTGGGACAGTTGGGTGGTCTGTCTGTAATGATCCATATGCCCAGACCTGCCTTTGATGTAGGTGGGAGGTACAAACCTTTGTTCTACCTTGTTATTAACAGTATTAATAAAGGAACTCGGCTAAGTGCAGACCAACAAGTTTACAGTAGCTAGAGGAAGCCCACCCAGACCTGAGCAGGAAAATACTGTCATGAAACTATGGAACAGTGAAAGTCCCTAAAAATTGTAACCATGACATGATTGTGGTAAAAAAAAACACTCTGTCTTTGCCATTAGACAACTGTAGATGTAGACGGTTAAGATCAAATCAAATCCAATTTTATTTGTCACATGCGCCGAATACAACAGGTGTAGTAGACCTTACAGTGAAATACTTACTGACAGTACAAGCCCTTAACCAACAATGCAGTTTTAAGAAAATACCCCCCCAAAAAAGTAAAAGATAAGAATAACAAATAATTAAGGAGCAGCAGAAAAGAACAATAGCGGGGCGAAATACAGGAGGTACCAGTACAGAGTCAATGTGGAGGCAATATACAGGGCATTACGGTACAGAGTCAATGTGGAGGCTATATACAGGGTATTACGGTACAGAGTCAATGTGGAGGCTATATACAGGGGGTACCAGTACAGAGTCAATGTGGAGGCAATATACAGGGCATTACGGTACAGAGTCAATGTGGAGGCTATATACAGGGCATTACGGTACAGAGTCAATGTGGAGGCTATATACAGGGGGTACCAGTACAGAGTCAATGTGGAGGCAATATACAGGGCATTACGGTACAGAGTCAATGTGGAGGCTATATACAGGGCATTACGGTACAGAGTCAATGTGGAGGCTATATACAGGGGGTACCAGTACAGAGTCAATGTGGAGGCTATATACAGGGGGTACCAGTACAGAGTCAATGTGGAGGCTATATACAGGGCATTACGGTACAGAGTCAATGTGGAGGCTATATACAGGGCATTACAGTACAGAGTCAATGTGGAGGCTATATACAGGGGGTACCAGTACAGAGTCAATGTGGAGGCTATATACAGGGGTACCAGTACAGAGTCAATGTGGAGGCTATATACAGAGTGTTACGGTACAGAGTCAATGTGGAGGCTATATACAGGGGGTACCAGTACAGAGTCAATGTGGAGGCTATATACAGGGGGTACCAGTACAGAGTCAATGTGGAGGCTATATACAGGGTATTACGGTACAGAGTCAATGTGGAGGCTATATACAGGGCATTACGGTACAGAGTCAATGTGGAGGCTATATACAGGGGGTACCAGTACAGAGTCAATGTGGAGGCTATATACAGGGTATTACGGTACAGAGTCAATGTGGAGGCTATATACAGGGTATTACGGTACAGAGTCAATGTGGAGGCTATATACAGGGGGTACCAGTACAGAGTCAATGTGGAGGCTATATACAGGGTATTACGGTACAGAGTCAATGTGGAGGCTATATACAGGGTATTACGGTACAGAGTCAATGTGGAGGCTATATACAGGGTATTATGGTACAGAGTCAATGTGGAGGCTATATACAGGGGGTACCAGTACAGAGTCAATGTGGAGGCTATATACAGGGGGTACCAGTACAGAGTCAATGTGGAGGCTATATACAGGGTATTACGGTACAGAATCAATGTGGAGGCTATATACAGGGTATTACGGTACAGAGTCAATGTGGAGGCTATATACAGGGCATTACGGTACAGAGTCAATGTGGAGGTTATGTACAGGGGGTACCAGTACAGAGTCAATGTGGAGGCTATATACAGGGGGTACCAGTACAGAGTCAATGTGGAGGCTATATACAGGGGGTACCAGTACAGAGTCAATGTGGAGGCTATATACAGGGGGTACCAGTACAGAGTCAATGTGGAGGCTATATACAGGGGGTACCAGTACAGAGTCAATGTGGAGGCTATATACAGGGGGTACCAGTACAGAGTAAACGTGGAGGCTATATACAGGGGGTACCAGTATAGAGTAAATGTGGAGGCTATATACAGGGGTACCAGTACAGAGTCAATGTGGAGGCTATATACAGGGGGTACCAGTATAGAGTAAATGTGGAGGCTATATACAGGGGGTACCAGAACAGAGTCAATGTGGAGGCTATATACAGGGGGTACCAGTACAGAGTCAATGTGGAGGCTATATACAGGGGGTACCAGTACAGAGTCAATGTGGAGGCTATATACAGGGGGTACCAGTACAGTGTCAATGTGGAGGCTATATACAGGGGGTACCAGTACAGAGTCAATGTGGAGGCTATATACAGGGGGTACCAGTACAGAGTCAATGTGGAGGCTATATACAGGGGGTACCATTACAGTGTCAATGTGGAGGCTATATACAGGGGGTACCAGTACAGAGTCAATGTGCAGGTGCACCAGTGTCGAGGTAATTGAGGTTATTATGTACACGTAGGCAAGGTTATTAAAGAAAATAGTCAGGCTCGCCATTTGATTAGCTGTTCAGGAGTCTTATGGCTTGGGGGTAGAAGCGGTTTAGAAGCCTCTTGGACCTAGACTTGGAGCTCCGGTACCGCTTGCTGTGCGGTAGCAGACAGAGAGAACAGTCTATGACTAGGGTGGCTGGAGTCTTTGACAATTTTTAGGGCCTTCCTCTGATACCGCCTGGTATAGACGTCCTGGATGGCAGGAAGCTTGGCCCCAGTGATGTACTGGGCCGTACGCACTACCCACTGCCG